>NC_092049.1:74807332-74876399 GCF_003086295.3 Arachis hypogaea | reverse complement strand
GATCATGAAAATTCATTCCAATATACTTACTTATGGTGCAAAGAAAAGTGCATAAAAACTAATGAAACTAATTAAAAATGCTTGTAAAACTAGCATAAGATGACTTGTCATCACAGGGAACATAGAATCAAGCGGTTGAACCCTCACTGGTAGTGTATGTGCACTCTAATCACTCAGGTGTATGGGGTAATTCACTCTAGTCTCTCTAGTCATGCTTTCTAAACTTTGTTCTTCACCTAACCAATCAAACAAGATTTAATGTACCAAAGCAAACATCATTAGGTCTTTTCAAGGTTGAATGGGCTAAGGTAAAGGAGAGGGTATATATATGGCTAAGTGAGTATAAATTGAATCATTGACTAACTGATGCAGGCATTCTGGCCAGTTCACTGACCTTTTCTTTACTGTTTTAGGGTAGTTTCATGCACTTTCTTAGGAAATAAGCAAGTTTTGGGGTATAATTTCACTTACATCTTGATTCAAGCAAACTGGGTACTTCACATGATTTCATGAGAATTATGCATGAATTTATGACAAATTGGATGATGCATGTCTCATGATGTGGATTAAACTTTGATGCACCTTTATTGCTTGATTTTCAGGACAAAGGAAGCAAGAAAGAACCAAGTTAGCAGCCACGTTAGTCTCACTAACGTGACCACTAACGTGGAATGGGAGCTAGCTTGCAACGTTAATAAGAAAAAACGCAATAACGTCCCAGCCTATAGCCACGTTAGGTCACGTTAACTGTTAACGGACCTAACGTGGAGAAGAAAGTGAAGTAGTAACTCCCTTTTCACTGACTTGACCAACTCATATTGGCTACGTTAAGGGCCACGTTAACTTAGTTACGTGACTCTAACGTGGGAAGCAAAAGAATGGCCAACGTTAGTGAGACTCACCTTTGTCACTAACGTTGGACTAAGCCACTTTGAGCCACGTTAACTCCCACGTTAACTTAGTTAACGTGGAAGCTAACGTGGAAAGCAAATAATCGCCAACGTTATGGACACTCACATTGTCACTAACGTGGAATGAGCCAATGAGCCACTATGAGCCACGTTAACTCCCACGTTAACTAGTTAACGTGGAAGCTAACGTGGAGGGAAGGATGATGAGCCAACGTTAGTGACACTCACCTTTGTCACTAACGTTGGAGATGGCTATCATCACCACGTTAGAAGCCACGTTAACTAGTTAACGTAGATTCTAACATGGAAGTAGGAGCATCTTGGAACGTTAGTGACAAAGGTAAGTGTCACTAACGTTCTGAAGAATTGGCAAGCCTACGTTAAGAGCCACGTTAACTAAGTTAACGTGGCTCTAACGTAGGGAGAAGGGAGGACTCTCAACGTTATTGGAAAAGGTGAGTCCCAATAACGTGTGCGAAGGACCTAGAGGCAACGTTAGTGGTCATGTTGGTGCCACTAACGTTGAAGTTAACGTGGATCATCCCTGGGTTAGGAACGTTAGTGAAAAAGGTGATTGTCACTAACGTTCTCGAACCCACACTCTCACTTAACGTTAACGCCACTAACGTCCTGAGCTAAATACCCTGCCTACTTCACACTTTCTCTCTGAAAGTAAAGCTAAGCCCACTGAAGAGGATAACTACTTTAAACTCAAGATCCAAAGCCCATATCCAAGACTGAAGAACTAACTAGAAGATCAGAAGAGTAGTATATATAGGGGTAGTTTTGAATTAGAGAGGAGCTTTTGGAAAGTTGGAGATTTGAGAATTACTCTCTGTATAATTTACTCTGCACTTCTAGTTTATTTTTTAGAATGTATTTTCCATCTTTGTTTTCCATTTCCAGAGCTATGAACAACTAAACCCCCTTCATTAGGTTAGGAAGCTCTGTTGTAATTTGATGGATCAATATTAGTTTTCATTATTCTTCTTCTATCTTTTCTCTTGATTTTACTAGAAAGCTTTCAATCTTCATCCAATTGGGTAGTTATCTTGGAAAAGAAGCTATTCATACTTGGATCTCTTTTGAACCTTGGAAGAGGAATGAAGAGATCATGCTATAAATGCTTTCTCATGTTGGACCAAATTGGGGTTGGAAGGATATGGTGACTATAATTCTACCAACACTTGATTTGGAAATGCATGTGGTATAATCAGTGATCATACTTCATCTCTTCTCATGAGCAATTGACCAAGGAATTGGCTATTGATCAAGATTTGAGAGATGGAATTGCAAGGAATTGTAATTCGATCACTTAAGATTGCCAAGGAGATCAATAAACGCATTGATTGAGGAAGAGATGAAAATGAACTTGATCCGGAGAATGCAACATCTCCTAAACCCAATGAATTCCCCATTCTGATCTTACCCATTCTTTTTAATTTATGCAATTTACTTTTATGAGCATCCTCCCCATTCCCATTTAAGATTCTGCAATTTACTTTCCGTCATTTATTTCAGCTCTTTACTTTTAGCATTTAGATTTTCTGCTAATTACTTTTCCGCCATTTAAATTCCTGTAACTCTCAAACCAAATTCTGCTTCGCACAACTAGAACATCCCTCTAATTAAAGTTGCTTGACCAATCAATCCCTGTGGGATTCGACCTCACTCTATTGTGAGTTTTTACTTGACGATAATTCGGTATACTTGCCGAAGGAAAATTGTTGAGAGACAAGTTTCCGTGCATCAAGTTTATGGCGCCGTTGCCAGGGATTGATTTTGTATCAACAATGATTAGGTTGGAGGATAACTAGATTGAGGATTTTTCTTTTGTTTGATTTAAATTTCTGTTTGAGTAATTTACTTTCAGTTTTAGTTATTTCTTCCCTTTACCCCTTACTCCTCTTTCTTCGTTATTTACAATTCAGTTCACTAACCCACTAACTGTTCGATATATTGCATCACTCACACTAACAGCATTTCTAACAAGAATAGTTTCTGCATTTATTTCCTTTCCTGTGCCTTGTTGGTTGTATGACAGGGAGAAGAGGCGGGGCTTCAACTTCATTTGATTCTGAACCTGAAAGAACCTTTCTTAGATTAAGGAGGGAAGCAAGAGGAAAACGAGAAGTTGGTGCGAAAGAAGAGGAGGAATACTTTGAACCAGACATGGAGGAGAATATGGAGAACCATCATGAAGAAGAGGCTCACAACCATGGCCGAGAAGGTCCAGCACATCAGGCTGGGCAAGAGAGAAGGGTTATGGGTTCGTACATCAATCCAAACCCAGGAAATTGTGGGAGTAGCATCCAAAGGCCAACCATACATGCCAACAACTTTGAACTAAAGTCACAGCTCATCACCCTTGTTCAGAACAATTTTTCATTCGGAGGGTGTGTCCAAGAAGACCCCAATCAACATCTGACCACCTTCTTGAGGATATGTGATACTATGAAGTCTAATGGTGTTCATCCTGACACCTATAGACTACTTCTGTTCCCTTTCTCACTCAAGGACAAGGCATCTAAATGGCTGGAATCCTTCCCAAAGGAGAGTTTTGCAACCTAGGAAAATATGGTAAACAAATTCTTGGCAAGATTCTATCCTCCTCAACAGATCAACAGGCTGAGAGCTGAGGTGCAAACCTTCAGGCAGCAAGATGGTGAGACTCTATATGAAGCATGGGAGAGGTTTAAGGACCTGACAAGAAGGTGTCCACCAGATATGTTCAATGAATGGTGCAGCTACACATTTTCTATGAAGGTCTTTCTTATGAATCAAAGAAGGCAGTAGACCATTCATCCGGGGGATCTCTGAACAAGAAAAAGACCATTGAAGAAGCCATAGATGTCATTGAGACTGTAGCTGAGAATGACTAGTTCTATGCTTCTGAAAGAGGCAACACTAGAGGAGCGATGGAGCTAAACAATGTGGATGCACTGCTGGCCCAAAACAAGCTTATTACCAAGCAGCTGGCTGACCTCACCAAGAAGATGGAGAGGAACGAAGTAGCAGCAATCACCACCTCATCAGCAACCCAAGAGGGAGTGAATGCAGAGGCAGAGGATGAGCAAGAAAGCCAATTACATTAGAAACTCATCCAGGCAAACCCATGATCCATACTCCAAGACCTACACCCTGGTTGGAGGAACCACCCAAACTTTGGGTGGGGAAATCAACAAGATCAAAGCCAAGATCAGAGACGTCAACACCCCAACAACCATGCAGCTCACCACATTCCACACAGAGATTATATCAACACCACCCTAACACACCTCTCCACATCCATACCAAAACCAAAACAACCCTTCTCATCACTCCAATCCAACCCACCATCATCTGAAGATAGACTCTCCAGAATTGAGACTCTACTTGAGGGCATATGCAAAGAGATTCAAGATAATAAGGTATACAAGGAGGAGGTGCGAGCCAATATCACAAATCAGGGAGACACCATCAAGAGGCTGGAATTTCAAGTGGGATACCTCTCCGAACAGATTCCCAAACCTACTGATAACTTCCAAGTGACACAGAGAAAATCTGAGAGGTGAAGCAAAGAAAGTCAGATGGGAAGATTGCAAGATGGTTACTATAAGTAATAAGGAGACTAAGGAAGAGCTGAACAACCCATTAGAACAACCTGAAGATACTTCAGCAGGAAAGCAGGGGGAGAATCATCAAGAAACCACAATTACACCGAAGGAGCTGACACAAAAGGAGCTGCTGAGACTCTATGTACCCTTTCCCCAATTACTAAATGGCTGTGTAGAGAAGATACTATACTCAAGGTTTCTTGATATGTTTGCATCTCTCCATGTAAACATACCATTCATCAAGGCCTCCAACAAATGCCCTCATACATTAAGTATATGAAGGAGTTGCTGACCAAGAAAAGCTCACTCAAGGGAGGACAAACAATAGTGATGAATAAGGAGTGCAGTGCTCTCATTCAACCAGAGCTGCCTACAAAGAGGAAGGACCCAGGGAGTTTCTACATCCCCTGTGCCATAGGAGAATCAATGTTTGATAAAGGACTCTGCGATTTAGGAGCAAGCATCAACCTAATGCCTTTATCCCTTGTGAAGAGGCTGCAGATCAATGAGATAATACCTACAGATGTAGTTATAAGGCTGGCTGACAAAACTCAAAAACAAGCAGTAAGAGTAGTTGAAAATGTGCTGGTGAAGGTTGGAAAATACTTCCTGCCCACAGACTTTGTCATCTTGGACATGGAAGAGAGTCACCTTCACCAATCATATTGGGAAGACCATTCCTAGCTACAGCCAGAGAACTTATAGATGTGGAGCGAGGGGAGCTAATTTTGAGGATTCATGATGAACAACTCACTTTCAATGTTTTCAAGCCCTCACAAGAAACAGATCAAGAGAACAAAGAACCAAGCAAAGATCATAGTGAGATACTGAAGGAAGAAACAAGTACTGAAGCACAACCAGCACATCTGGGAATCCCCTTAGTTGAGGAACAAGGCAATCAGCAGCTGTCACAGCTCAAAGAAAATCAGGAGGAACCTAAATCACCAGAGCTATATGAGACCAGCAACAAAACCTATTTGGAAGAGGAGGTCACAAAGAGCAAGGCAACATCAAAAGGAACAAAGAAGAAGGTACCAAAGAGGTGGAGGAACAAGAAGATCCCTACAGAGGACTTCTCTCCAGGGGATAAAGTAATCTCAGCTTACTTCCCAGCCATTCCCCCCGATCTCCCCACCATCCCATCTCAGCTACCTAAAGTTTTTACCATCAACAGAGTTCTCTCCTTGGAACATGTGGAGATCCTTGATGAAGCCAATGGAGATAGATTTACTGCAAGGGGGAAGACTTGAAGCACTACCAACCACCCTGATAAAGGCAGAACGTCAAGCTAGTGACGCTAAAAGAGCGCTTTGTTGGGAGGCAACCCAACCTAAGGTAGTTTCTTTTTCATCGTCATTTGAATAAAGACCACAAGTTGTTTCCCTGTATTACAAGAAGCTAAGTTTGGTGTTTCACACCAAAACAATCCAAGAGTGAAAGTGTAATTCTAAGTTTGGTGTTCCACCGAAGATATTAGTTAGAATCACACTACACTCCAATGGCAAAATGCTAGCTCCAACTAATCAAGGGAACCACTTAGCAGTAGTTTAGTCTTTAGTTAATAGTTGCTTAGTTAATAACAACGTATGAAGCTCTTTGCAAGTATGCAATCTGTTGTACTAGGCAAGGAACTAAGTTTGGTGTTCACACACCAAATTAAGTTTAGAAATTCACAAGCATACATGCAAGCTAACTATTTCTCAAGTGCTTTGGGAACAAGCAACTTCCAATAACTTGGCAGGAGCCTTCTGAGGAAATGGTGCACCATCATCCAAGGAAGTGAAGGAGCAAAAACTATGGATGATGATAACAAGGGGACAGCTAGAAACCATCACCCGAAGGTTGTATTGTTACTTAATTCCATATACTAGAAATGCTAAAAAATTGGAAGTCCCAAGGTGCCCTTGATTAATAGTTACTCATTAGTTTAAAATCATTAGAATTTAATGTTTGTTTTTATTGCTTTTGTCATATGTGTGCTGTCCATGATACCTGCTGCATCTTCACCTTGCTTACTTGTATGTTTGTCTCCTTTTTAATCAAATAAAAAGAGAATGCGTGTTATCAAAAACCAGAGTGGAATCCATATTGTGGAGTAAATTCCTAATCTTGTGGTGTGGTAATAGATTAGCTAAGTTAGTTCACCAATAAGGTGGGAAGGCAACTATCTGTCCTGAATTATATGCTTGAAACACACCCAATGAGACTAGCTAAATAATAAGATCCGAATAAGAAAAAGGGAAAGAAAAAAATGAAAGTTAAAGAATAAAAGAAAAAGAGTAAGAAATAAGGCTAGGCACCAAGGGTTTGAATCTTGAGGCAAGTGTCTGTGGTGTTCTTGTGTAAGGGATTTACTTGGATGAATAAGCTCTTAGGGGTGCCTTATCACTTGGTAACTTGGGTTAACTAACTCGGGATTATCAGTTGAAAGTCCACTATCAAAAGTAACCTTTGTTATAGAACGCTTAGTAACCCAAAGAGGTGCTGGACACCAAGGTCTCAAGAAAGAAAATAACAAACCATGTGCCTGTGGTGTGTATGTATGGGGAAAAGAGACTTGAGGGAGTAAGTCCTTAGGGGTGTCTTAACACCAAGCACCTTGAACCAACTGGTTCGGGAGTGCTAGCTGAAAGCTTATCTTAAAGAGTCGCCCCCTCACAGAGCACCTAGTCTGAGAACACAAACGAGCCCTGAAATGACAAAAAGGATCAATGAATAAAAGTTTCATAAGGTGCAGTCAAGTGGGTATTCCAGGACATGATAAAGGTCTGAAAGCCAGTAAAGGAATGAACCTAAGTTGATATGCATGAAACCACCATAAAACCAAGGACATAACTTCCACAATAATGACTCATTTCTCTTGGCATTTTATTCATCATTCTCTTGTTCCAGTGCTTGCTTAGGGACAAGCAAGCTTTAATTTTGGTGTTGTGATGCCAGGGCATTTTTGCCAGTTTCACTGACCTTTTCTTTACTGTTTTAGGGTAGTTTCATGCACTTTCTTAGGAAATAAGCAAGTTTTGGGGTAGAATTTCACTTACATCTTGATTCAAGCAAACATGGTGCACTTTACATGATTTCATGAGAATTATGCATGAATTTAGTGACAAATTGGATGATGCATGTCTCATGATGTGGATTAGAACTTTGATGCACTTTATTGCTTGATTTCAGGACAAAGGAAGCAAGAAAGAACCACGTTAGCAGCCACGTTAGTCTCACTAACGTGGAATAGGAGCTAGCTTGCAACGTTAATGAGAAAAGTAATCACCAATAACGTCCTCGAAGCCATCATAGCCCACGTTAAGAGTCACGTTAACTAAGTTAACGTGAACTCTAACGTGGAAGAAGAAAGTGGATCCAACGTTAGTGACACTCACCTTTTTCACTAACGTTGGACCAAGCTCATATTGGCCACGTTAACTTAGTTAACGTGGACTCTAACGTTGGGAAGCAAAAGAATGGCCAACGTTAGTGACACTCACCTTCGTCACTAACGTTGGACTAAGCCACTTTGAGCCACATTAACTCCCACGTTAACTTAGTTAACGTGGAAGCTAACGTGGAGAAAGCAAATAATCGCCAACCTTAGTGACACTCACCTTTGTCAGTAACGTTGGAATGAGCCACAATGAGCAACTATGAGCCACGTTAACTCCCACGTTAACTTAGTTAACGTGGAAGCTAACGTGGAGGGAAGGATGATGATCCAACGTTAGTGACACTCACCTTTGTCACTAACGTTGGAGATGGCTATCATCACCACGTTAGAAGCCACGTTAACTTAGTTAACGTAGATTCTAACATGGGAAGTAGGGGCATCTTGGAACGTTAGTGACAAAGGTAAGTGTCACTAACGTTCTCGAAGGATTGGCAAGCCTACGTTAAGAGCCACGTTAACTAAGTTAACGTGGACTCTAACGTAGGGGGAAGGGAGGACTCTCAACGTTATTGGAAAAGGTGAGTCCCAATAATGTGTGCGAAGGACCTAGAGGCAATGTTAGTGGTCATGTTGGTGCCACTAATGTTGAAGTTAACGTGGATCATCCCTGGGTTAGGAACGTTAGTGAAAAATGTGATTGTCACTAACGTTCTCGAACCCACACTCTCACTTAATGTTAACGCCACTAACGTCCTTAGCTAAATACCCTACCTACTTCACACTTTCTCTCTGCAAGTAAAGCTAAGCCCACTGAAGAGGATAACTGCTTCAAACTCAAGATCCAAAGGCCCATATCCAAGACTTGAAGAACCACCTAGAAGATCAGAAGAGTAGTATATATAGGGGTAGTTTTGAATTAGAGAGGAGCTTTCGGGAAGTTGGAGATTTGAGAACTATTCTCTGTATAATTTACTCTGCACTTCTAGTTTATTTTTTAGAATGTATTCTCCATCTTTGTTTTCCATTTCCAGAGCTATGAACAACTAAACCCCCTTCATTGGGTTAGGGAGCTCTGTTGTAATTTGATGGATCAATATTAGTTTTCATTATTCTTCTTCTATCTTTTCTCTTGATTTTACTAGAAAGCTTTCAATCTTCATCCAATTGGGTAGTTATCTTGGAAAAGAAGCTATTCATACTTGGATCTCTTCTGAACCTTGGAAGAGAAATGAAGAGATCATGCTAGAAATGCTTTCTCATGTTGGACCAAATTGGGGTTGGAAGGATATGGTGACTATAATTCTACCAACACTTGATTTGGGAATGCATGTGGTATAATTAGTAACCATACTTCATCTCTTCTCATGAGCAATTGACCAAGGAATTGGCTATTGATCAAGATTTGAGAGATTGAATTACAAGGAATTGTAATTCGATCACTTAAGATTGCCAAGGAGATTAATGAACGCATTGATTGAGGAAGAGATGAAAATAAACTTGATTCGGAGAATGCAACATCTCCTAAACCCAATGAATTCCCCATTCTGATCTTACCCATTCTTTTTAATTTCTACAATTTACTTTTATGAGCATCCTCCCCATTCCCATTTAAGATTCTGCAATTTACTTTCCGTCATTTATTTTCAGCTCTTTACTTTCAGCATTTACATTTTCTGCTAATTACTTTCCCGCCATTTAAATTCCTGCAACTCTCAAACCAAATTCTGCTTCGCTCAACTAGAACATCCCTCTAATTAAAGTTGCTTGACCAATCAATCCCTGTGGGATTCGACCTCACTCTATTGTGAGTTTTTACTTGACGACAATTCGGTATACTTGCCGAAGGAAAATTGTTGAGAGACAAGTTTCCGTGCATCACTAACCAAAGCTCTCACCTATACACACACTCTATATACTTCTAAAATCATGCCTAGCTACCCAAAATTCCCACTTTTGCATTACATACTCATTCATAACTCTTCTTTAATTGTATCACATATGCATTGATCTTTCATTAGCTTAACATTGGTGTAATTTTGTCCCCTTATTTATTTATTTATTTAATTGAATATTTTTGATTTTTTTATTAAAAATATAAAACTAAACATAACATATCAATGCACATGGATTTTTTTTTTAATTTTTCTGGTCTCACATGAGTAGGTACCCAAATTCCTAATATTTTATCAAAGTAGAACCATAACACATTCCCTTATTAACCCATGTTCCCACAATTTCCCCACACTTAGTTGATACACAATCTCTATCTTAAGCTAACCAAAGATTCAATTGGGGTAATTAATTTGTTTTTTCTGCTTAAGGCTAGTGATGTGGTAAAATATAAAACAAGGAGGATGATGAGCGGATAATTTATACGCTTTTTGGCATTGTTTTTTACATAATTTTTAGTATGATTTAGTTAGTTTTTAGTATATTTTTATTAGTTTTTAAATAAAAATCACATTTCTAGACTTTACTATGAGTTTGTGTGTTTTTCTGTGATTTCATATATTTTCTGGCTGAAATTGAGGGACTTGAGCAAAAATCATATTCAGAGGTTGAAGAAGAACTGCAGATGCTGTTGGATTCTGACCTCCCCGCACTCAAAGTGGATTTTCTGGAGCTACAGGAGTCCAAATGGCGCGCTCTCAATTGCGTTGGAAAGTAGACATCCAGGGATTTCCAGAAATATATAATAGTCCATACTTTGCACGAGTTTAGATGACGCAAACTGGCGTTCGACGCCAGCTCTCTGCCCTATTCTAGAGTTAAATGCTAGAAACAGGTTGCAAAGCAGAGTTAAACGCCAGAAATAGGTTACATAGTGGCGTTTAACTCTAAGGAAGACCTCTGCACGTGAAAGCTTCAATGCTCAGCCCAAGCACACACCAAGTGGGCCTGGAAGTGGATTTCTGCATCATTTACTCATTTCTGTAACCCTAGTAACTAGTTCAGTATAAATAGAACTTTTTACTATCATGTTAGGCATCTGATCTTTGATTAGTTCTATGATATCTTAGACCTTTATGGGGGCTAGCCATTCGACCATGCCTGGACCCTATTCTTATGTATTTTCAACGGTAGAGTTTCTATACACCATAGATTAAGGTGTGGAGCTCTGGTGTTCCTCATGAATTAATGCAAAGTACTACTGTTTTTCTATTCAATTCAAGCCTATTTCTTCTCTAAGATATCCATTCATACACAAGAACATGATGAATGTGATGATTATGTGACGCTCATCATCATTCTCACTTATGAACGAGTGCCTGACAAACACTTCCGTTCTACATGCAAACAAGCTTGAATGTGTATCTCTTAGCCTTCTGATCGTGAGATCAGAGTCTTCGTGGTATAGGCTAGAACTATTGGCGGCCATTCTTGAGATCCGGAAAGTCTAAAACTTGTCTGTGGTATTCCGAGTAGGATCTGGGAAGGGATGGCTGTGACGAGCTTCAAACTCGCGAGTGCTGGGCGTAGTGACAGACGCAAAAGGATTACTGAATCCTATTCTAGTATGATCGAGAACCGACAAATGATTAGCCGTGCGGTGACAGCGTATTTTGGACCATTTTCACTGAGAGGACGGGATGTAGCCATTGACAATGGTGATGCCCTACATAAAGCTTGCCATAGAAAGGAGTATGAAGGATTGGATGAAAGCAGTAGGAAAGAAGAGATTCAGAAAGAACAAAAGCATCTATATACGCTTATCTGAAATTCTCACCAATGAATTACATAAGTATCTCTATCCTATTTATATTTTAATTATATTTTAACTATCAATTCACCATAACTATTTGAATCCACCTAACTGAGATTTACAAGGTGACCATAGCTTGCTTCAAGCCGACAATCTCCGTGGGATCGACCCTTACTCACGTAAGGTTTATTACTTGGACGACCCAGTGCACTTGCTGGTTAGTTGTGCGAAGTTGTGACAAATAACTAAGATTATGAACGTGCGTATTAAGTTTTTAGTGCCGTTACCAAGGAATGAACCGTTACAATTTCTGCGCACCAAGTTTTTGGCGCCGTTGTCGGGGATTCTTCGAGTTTGGACAACTGACGGTTCATCTTGTTGCTCAGATTAGGTAATTTTATTTTAATTTTAAGTTTTTGTTTTTATTCTTTTTATTTTCGAAAATTTTTCAAAAAATTTATAAAAATAAATTATTCTATGGCTTCAGAATTTTTAAGAATGAATTCTAGAGTTTCATGATGATCTGTTGAAATCTGGCTGGCTGTGAAGCCATGTTTAATCTTTTGGACCGAGATTTCAACTAATCATCACAAGAGTCCGTGGACTCTCACTAATTCAGCTGTTGTATGCCTGATTTGTATCTGCTAAAGCTTGGCTGGCCAGTGGCCATGTCTAGTGTTTTGGACTGGAGCTTTCACTGAAAGCTTGGCTGGCTAGTGAGCCATGTCTAATTCCTGGACTGGAGCTTTAGACTAACATTGGATGATTCCTGGAATTCTCATTAAAAATTTTGAAATCCTTAATTTTCTTTTTCCAATTAATTTTCAAAAAAATCAAAAAACAAATTTAATAAAATCATAAAAACAAAAATAATTTTGTGTTTCTTGTTTGATTCTTGTGTCAAATTTTAAGTTTGATGCCATTTGCATGTTTTTAAAATTTGTGCATTTTTTGAAAACTCATGCATGTATTCTTCATGATCTTCAAGTTGTTCTTGATGAATTTCTTTGATTGATCTTTAATTTTTCATGTTAAGTATCTTTTCTTATTTTTCATATGCATTTTCAATTTGTTAGTGTTTATACATGAAACATTTTTAAGTTTGGTGTCTTGCATGTTTTTCTTTTCTTAAAAATTTTCAAAAACAAGTCTTGGTGTTCATATTGACATTCAAAGTGTTCTTGGTGTTCATCTTGACATTCATCGAGTTCTTGCATGCATCATTTGTTTTGATCCAAAACTTTCATGCATTGAGTCTTTTTGATGATTTTCTCTCTCATCATTAAAATTCAAAAATCAAAAAATATCTTTTCCTTTTTCTTCTCATAAAATTCGAATATTTGAGTTGACTCTTTCAAAAATTTTTAAAATTTAGTTGTTTCTTATGAGTCAAATCAAATTTTCAATTTAAAAATTCTATCCTTTTCAAATCTTTTTCAAAAATAAAATATTTTTCATTTTTTTTACATAATTTTCGAAATTTCTTTTTTTTTTTTAAATTGATTTTCAAAATCTTTTTCTCATTCTTAGTTCATATTTTCGAAAATCTCACTAGCATTTAATGTTTTAATTCAAAATTTTTTTAAGTTGTTACTTGCCTATTAAGAAAGGTTCATTCTTTAAATTTTAAAATCATATCTTTTAGTTTCTTGTTAGTCAAGTAATCAACTTTAATTTCAAAAATCAAATCTTTTTAATTTCCTTTTCAAATATTTTTCAAATTAAATTTCAAATCATATCTTTTTCAAAAATCAATTTTCAAAATCTTTTCTAACTTCCTATCTTTTCAAATTTGATTTTCAAATCCTTTTTCAATTAACTACCTAACTTTTTGTTTGATTTTAAAAGTTTTCTATTTCAATCATATCTTTTTCAAAACCACCTAACTAATTTTCTCTCTCTAATTTTTGAAAACTCCTTCCCCCTTTTTCAAAATTATTTTTAATTAACTAATTATTTTAAATTTTAATTTAATTTTATTTCTCTTTTTAATTTTCGAATTATAATTAATATTTAAAATAAAAACAAAAATATTTTTATTTTATTTTAATTAATTTTTGAATTTTTCTCTTCTCCTTCTTCTATTCTCCTCTTCTTCTACTCACATAAAGGAGTCTTTATACTGTGACATAGAGGATTCTATACTTTTCTGTTTTCTTCTTTTTCATATGAGCAGGAACAAGGATAAGAACATTCTTGTTGAAGCCGATCCTGAACCTGAAAGGACTCTAAAGAGGAAGCTAAGGGGAGCTAAAGCACAACTCTTTGGAGAAAATCTAACAGAAATTTTCGAAAAAGAAGTTGACATGGCCGAAAATAATAATAATAATGCAAGGAAGATGCTTGGTGACTTTACGGCACCAAATTCCAATTTACATGGAAGAAGCATCTCAATCCCTGCCATTGGAGCAAACAACTTTGAGCTAAAGCCTCAATTAGTTTCTCTGATGCAACAGAACTGCAAGTTTCATGGACTTCTATCAGAAGATCCTTTTCAGTTCTTAACTGAATTCTTGCAAATCTGTAATACTGTTAAGACCAATGGGGTTGACTCCGAGGTCTACAGGCTTATGCTTTTCCCATTTGCTGTAAGAGACAGAGCTAGAATATGGTTGGACTCTCAACCTAAAGATAGCCTGAACCCTTGGGATAAGCTGGTCACGACTTTCTTAGCCAAGTTCTTTCCTCCTCAAAAGCTTAGCAAGCTTAGAGTAGATGTTCAAACCTTCAAACAGAAAGAAGGTGAATCCCTCTATGATGCTTGGGAGAGATATAAGCAACTGACCAAAAAGTGTCCTTCTGACATGCTTTCAGAATGGACTATCCTGGATATATTCTATGATAGTCTGTCTGAATTATCAAAGATATTATTGGACAATTCTGCAGGTAGATCCATTCACCTAAAGAAAATGCCTGCAGAAGCTCAGGCTCATTGACATGGTTACAAATAACCAGTTCATGTACACTTCTGAAAGGAATCCTGTGAGTAATGGGACGCCTCAGAGGAAGGGAGTTCTTGAAATTGATACTCTGAATGCTATATTGGCTCAGAATAAAATATTGACTCAGCAAGTCAATATGATTTCTCAGAGTCTGAATGGATTGCAAGCTGCATCCAACAGTACTCAAGAGGCATCTTCTAAAGAAGAAGCTTATGATCCTGAGAACCCTACAATAGCAGAGGTGAATTACATGGGGGAACCCTATGGGAATACCTATAATCCCTCATGGAGAAATCATCCAAATTTCTAATGAAGGATCAACAAAAGCCTCAACAAAGCTTTAGTAATGGTGGAAGAAACAGGTTTAGCAATAGCAAGCCTTTTCCATCATCTACTCAGTAACAGACAGAGAATTCTGAGCAGAATCCATCTAGCTTAGCAAATATAGTCTCTGATCTATCTAAGGCCACTTTAAGTTTCATGAATGAAACAAGGTCCTCCATTAGAAATTTAGACGCACAAGTGGGCCAGCTGAGTAAAAGGGTCACTAAAACTCCTCCTAGTACTCTCCCAAGCAATACAGAAGAGAATCCAAAAAGAGAGTGAAAGGCCATTACCTTACTTGGAGTGGCCGAACCCAAAGAAGAGGAGGAGGACGTGAATCCTAGTGAGGAAGACCTCCTGGGACGTTCAGTGACCAATAAGGAGTTTCCCTTTGAGGAACCAAAGTAATCTGAGGCTCATCTAGAGACCATAGAGATTTCATTGAACCTCCTTCTGCCCTTCATGAGCTCTGATGAGTATTCATCCTCTGAAGAGGATGAAGACATTATTGAAGATCAAGTTACTAAGTACCTTAGTGCAATCATGAAGCTGAATGCCAAATTATTTCGTAATGAGACTTGGGAAGATGAACCTCCCTTGCTCACCAATGAACTAAATGCATTGGATAGGCAGAAATTACCTCAAAAGAAACAGGATCCTGGTAAATTCCTAATATGTAACATAGGCACCATGACCTTTGAGAAGGCTCTGTGTGACCTGGGGTCAGGCATAAAGTTAATGCCACTCTCTATAATGGAAAAACTTGGGATCTTTGAGGTGCAAGCTGCCAAAATCTCTTTAAAGATGGCAGACAACTCAAGAAAATAGTCTTATGGATAAGTAGAGGACGTGTTATTAAAGGTTGAAGGTCTTTACATCCCTGCTGATTTCATAATCCTAGACACTGGGAAGGATGAGGATGAATCCATCATCCTTGGAAGACCCTTCCTAGCCACAGCAAGAGCTGTGATTGATGTGGACAGAGGAGAATTGGTCCTTCAACTGAATGAGGACAACCTTGTATTTAAAACTCAATGATCTCCTTCTGTAACCATGGAGAGTAAGCATGAAAAGCATCCCTCACTGCAGAGTCAACCAAAGCCCCCACAGTTAAACTCTAAGTTTGGTGTTGGGAGGCCTGAAGAGAGGACTTTTGCGTGGTCTAGAAATTTGCAGATAAATCCTCGTTGTAGGTATAGCTTCTAAACCAAAGTAACAAACCCCTTTAAAATTGATAACCGAAGTATTTAAACCTCGGGTCGTCTTCTCAAGGAACTGCAGGGAGGTATGTTCTTATTATTGGTTATGAGTTTTGTAAATTGGGGGTTTTGAAAGTAAGGAACAAGTAATTTAAACGATAAATAAAATAAATAAATAATTATAAAATAAACTCTTGGCAAGGTATGAGAAATTGGAAGTCCTATCATAGTTATCCTTATCAATGGTGATGAGAATTGAGTTTTAATCCCACTTAGTTAGCCTTTAATAAAGCAAAGGTCAAGTGGACCAATTAGTTTGATCCTCAGGTCCTTGTCAATTCCTAAGAAAGGTCCTCGTGAGTGCTCGAAAAGAAGTAGTGGGACATAATCTGTGCCCACACTCGAGCCTCCAAGGAAGTGCTGAAGCCAAATGCCCTTAGGTCAGGATCGATGGTATCCATATATCCATCTGCTGCCAGGTTGTGCTATAACTCTGAGGACGGCGTCCCAGTCAAATTGGTATGTCTGGCACTTGAAAGAGGCTTCTTGGTGTGCGTCTAGTCCTTCTGGTGCAGGAGGAAGATCTAAGGCGCGCTGAATGGCCCCTTCGGAAAGAAGGACTTGCTTCTGATGGACATAGACAGACTGCAGAGTTGGCATGTGAAAATTGGAGTAGAATTCAACTACCCATGAAAGGTTAACCTGTCGTGGCTATCTTCGTAAGAATCCCCATTGTCTACGCTCAATGCGGGGCTCAACAAACTCAACAATGTGGGTAGGGAGGATGGGTAGGTGCTCATTGTTGTAGTTCCGCTCAGCCAGGATGGGGAACATCTGCTCACAGTAGCAGTTAGTAAGCCGCGCGGTGTCTCTGGCCGGAAAAGCTTTCTCAGTTTCATTGACCTTGATGATCATCTTGACTCGCTTTGTTGAGGGCTTTACTGATGTTGAAGATGGTTTCGCAACTGGCGCTCTTTTTGTTCCTCTCCTTGTCAGTGGTTTGGGAGCAGCTTTCTCTTTACCCTTCTTAATGGCCATCCTGAAAAGGGAAAAGGAGGGTAACATGTAAAGCCAAGGGTTAAAGCAAGGAGGAGGACAGTACAAGTGATAATCAATGCCAAGGTAAAGAAGGATGTCGTTAACACATGGTCGCGACTATATGTGATCAGTTCATCAATGGAAATATAGCAAGTGGATATTATGACAAGTAGATGCAAGATGTTTATTAGCATGCCGGCAAAGCCATGAGTGGCATAGATCAAGCATCCATAGCTAAAATGTATTATCACTCGTAACAAACTAACAATCACGTTTGTATTGACAATTATATTCAATTAGTAAAATATTGAAAGGGTTTTGTGAAAAACAGGCATTAGAGTTGAAGGATAGAATAATTAAAAATGCACAATCCCATACGGGATTTTTCACAAACACTTAGTATGCATGGTCAATATGTTATTGAAAATATTAAATTTGAACATGCAAGTAACCCAAAAATAATTAGTGATAATTGTCAAACAACTCCTTAATAATCCACAAGCAATTATGGAAGAAAACAATCACCCAATTAGATTTCCAACACCAAGTAAAATAATGCAAAAAATAAATAAATAATAAGAAGAGAAGAAAGAAAATAGAAAGGAAGAACCTTGAGAAGAAGGTGATAAAGAGAGGTAATGGAGAATGTGAGGTGAAGAAAATATGATGGAAGTGGGAAGAAGAAGAAAAGAGTAAAGAAAGAAGATGGAGAAAAAGAATGGAGAATAAAGAAGAAAGGAGAGAAAGAAAGAAGAAAGAAGAAAGAAATTAGGATTGGAAAAGAAAAGATAAGAAAAGTGGCAGCGCAGGGATCTGGTGGTGTTGCACGAGTGATGCGCACGTGTACTCCACGCGTACGCGTGGGTCGCGCACATGGGGAGGCGATGCGTAGGCGTCGGTCACATGTACGTGTGACCGTGTTTGTGCTACTCGCGCGAAGACAGCCTTGCACACGCACAACTCTCTATTTGTTTTAGGGTGTGTGCCAAAATGGCATACGACACGTGCACATCATTGACGCGTACGCGTGAGTGTTCAGAATTTGAAAATGACGCGCACGCGTCAGGGACGCGTACACGTGAGTGACTTAGTGCCTTGGGCACAGTTCCTGCACCAGGCCATCACAACTTTCGGCCTGACACCTTTTTACGTCGATTTTCCTAGATCACGTGTGCGCGTCATTGACGCGTACGCGTGAGGTACCAAATATTCAAATGATGCGCACACTTTAGGGACGCGTGCGCGTAGTGATGCTTGTGCGATTGGCACACTTTCTGCATTGCTCCCACGCAACTTGCTGCCACTTTCTCTCTTTTTTTTATGCAATATGCAGATGCAAATGCAGACTATATGCAGAAATCATGAGAAGAGTCACTAAATAAACCTAAGAAGAGAGAAAAGAATGATCATACCATGGTGGGTTGTCTCCCACCTAACACTTTGCTTTAACATCCTTAAGTTGGTCGGTCCACAAGCTCAATCTACTTCTGTTGGTAGATCTTCTATTAGGAAGATCTCCAGCTCCTTGTTTTTCTTTATCTTCTCACCATGATATAGCTTTAAGCGATGTCTATTGACCTTGATGAATTTGGAGCTTGAAGGGTGACTCAGGTGAAAGACTCCATATGGCTCTGCCTTCTCTACTCTGTAGGGACCTTCCCATCTGGATCTCAGCTTGCCTGGCATGAGTCTCAACTTGGAGTTGTAAAGGAGAACCAAATCTCCAGGTCTGAACTCTCTTCTCTTGATGTGCTTGTTATGCACAGCCTTCATCTTCTCTTTGTATAATCTGGAGTTGTCATAAGCTTTGAGTCAAAGGGTCTACAGTTCTGCTAGTTGCTACTTCCTTTCAGCGCCAGCTTTCTCAAATCCCATGTTGCAATCTCTCACAGCCCAGAAAGCCTTGTGTTTCACCTCCACTGGGAGGTGGCAAGCCTTTCCGTACACTAAGTGGAAGGGACTCATCCCAATGGGTGTCTTGTATGTTGTCCGATATGCCCAAAGTGCATCTTGTAGACTGGTGCTCCAATCCTTCCTCTGAGGCTTGACTATCTTCTCTAGGATACGCTTTATCTCTCTGTTAGACAGCTCCGTTTGTCCATTAGTCTGGGATGGTAAGCTGTTGCTACCTTGTGAATAACGCCATGCCTCTTCAGTAGAGCGGTCAATCTCCTATTACAAAAATGGGTGCCTTGATCACTCACGATTGCTCGTGGTAACCCAAAGTGACAGATAATATGGTTTCTAACAAAAGAGACAACAGTGTTAGCATCATCAGTATGGGTAGGAATTGCTTCCACCCATTTAGAAACATAATCTACAGCTAACAATATATATAAGAAACCGCTAAAGTTTGGAAACAGACCCATGAAGTCAATGCCCCAAACATCAAAAATCTCACAGAACAACATAATTTGTTCGGGCATCTCATCCCTCTTGAATATATTACCAAACCTCTGGCATAGGGAACAAGATTTACAGAAGGCAGTAGCATCTTTAAAAAGAGTGGGCCACCAGAATCCACGGTCTAAAATTTTTCTAGCTGTTCTTTGAGGGCTAAAATGTCCACCACTCTCAGAAGAGTGGTAGGCCTCTAAAATGGACTGGAATTCTGATTGAGGCACACACCTTCTAATTATCTGGTCAGCACCATACCTCCATAAATATGGGTCATCCTATATATAATATTTGGACTCGCTTTTCAGCTTGTCCTTCTGATGCTTAGTAAAATTGGGAGGGAAGGTATGACTAACTAGATAATTAGCTACAGGTTCATACCAAGGAACTACTTCAGATACTGCATGCAAGCTATCAAATAGAAAAGCATCATTGATAGGAGTGGAGTCATCCTTGACGTGCTCAAGGCGACTCAAGTGGTCCGCCACTAAATTCTGAGAACAACTCCTATCCTTAATTTCTAAATCAAATTCTTGCAGCAGCAGTATCCAATGTATTAACCTTGGTTTGGACTCTTTTTTTGCTAATAAATATTTTAGAGCTGCATGATCTGAGTACACTACAACCTTAGTACCAAGTAAATAGGCTCGGAATTTATCCAGAGCAAAAACAATAACCAGAAGCTCTTTTTCAGTGGTAGTGTAGTTAGACTGAGTAGTGTCTAAGGTCTTTGAAGCATATGCAATTACCAAAGGATCCTTACCTGCGCGCTGGGCCAGTGCCACTCCTACAGTATGGTTGGAGGCATCACACATAATCTCAAAGGGCTGGCTCTAGTCTGGTCCTCTCACAATTGGATCTTGAGTCAAGGCAATCTTCAGCTTATCAAACGCTTCCATACAATCCTCACTCAGTTCGAACTCAACATCTTTCTGCAGTAGTCTGGATAAAGGTAATGCTACCTTACTGAAGTCCTTGATGAATCTCCGGTAGAAACCTGCATGGCCAAGGAACGAACGGACTTCCCTCACGGAGGAGGGGTAAGGTAAACTAGAAATGACATCTACCTTTGCTGGATCTACAAAAATACCAGTATTAGAGACAACATGTCCTAGAACAATACCTTGTTTGACCATAAAATGACACTTTTCAAAATTCAAAACTAGGTTTGAACTAACACACCTGTCTAATACTCTAGATAAAATATCCAAGCAAAGGCTAAAGGAATCACTGTGTACGCTAAAATCATCCATGAAAACTTCCATACAGCTCTCAATAAGATCAGAGAAAAGACTCATCATGCACCTTTGGAAAGTAGCTGGTGCATTGCATAAGCCAAAAGGCATTCTCTTATAAGCATATGTCCCAAAGGGACATGTAAAAGTAGTCTTTTCCTGATCTTCAGGAGCTATATGAATATGAAAATAGCCTGTGTAACCATTTAAAAAGCAGTAATACGATTTACCTAACAGGTGATCCAGCATTTGATCAATGAATGGCAGAGGGTAGTGATCCTTACGAGTGGTCTAGTTGAGGCACCTGTAATCAATGCACACCTTCCAGAAATTCCACACTCTAGTTGCTCTGAGCTCTCCATACTCATTCTTCATGGTAGTGACTCCAGACTTCTTGGGCACTACTTGTAATGGGGTAGATGATATCATCTTCCAGCAGTCTGGTCACTTCCTTCTTGACAACTTCCAAGATGGTGGGATTCAGTCTTCTTTGGGGTTGATGGACAGGCCTTGCTCCCTCTTCTAAAAATGTCCTATGCTCACAAACTTGAGGGCTTATGCCTACTATATCCGCCAAGCTCCATGTAACAACCCTAGTTTTTAAAAATCAAATAATTAGTTATTTGTGATTTATTTTAAGAAAATTATTTTACTAATGATAATTAAATAGAATTTCATGATAATTGAAGTTTAAATTAATTAGAATTTTTTATATAGTCTTTCTTGGATATCTGGTATAATTGAAATTATAAGTTTGGTAATTGAAAAATAAGAAGAATTGTATAATTAAATTTAAATAAATTCTATTTTGAATGAATTATGTTATTAATTTGAACTCCTAGAAATTATTTTATTAGAAATTATTAGATTAATTTTTATAAATACTTTATGTTTAAGCTAGTTAATATTTATGCACAATTTTTATTATAATTAATTATTTTATAAATTGAAATTAAAGATTCAGAGATAGAAAAATAATAGAGATTTGTATGATTTAATCTAGAAAATTGATATTTGAATTTAAATTGTACTTTACAAAATATAATTAACTTGTTCATTTTATAATGTAAACTAGAAATAATTAATTGAACTTAGCAATATGATGATAAATAATGCTCCTAAATATTTTTAATAGAGTACATTTGATTTTAAAATTACTCTACCCTTCAATTTTATCAAAATATCTATTCATATCTATCCATATTCTTTTATAAAATCTTAATTTCTAACCCTAATTCCCAAATTGAATTAGAAACCCTAATTTCCCAAATTGGAAATCCTAACCCTAGAGACCCCATCCCTCACCCACGGAAACCTCACAGCAAGAAAAAGGGGGAAAATGGAAATAGGGGAAGATGGGAATCAGAGAGGAAGGGACGGCGCTGGCTGGGGGGCCTCGCCGCCGTCGCCATCGAGCTGAGGGAAAGAGAGGGAGCTTCACCGCGCCGTCATCCAACCGGTCGAGTCTGCTACTTCACCGCCGCCTCCTCCATCGCGCGCTACTGCTGGCCTGGAACCGCTACCACTGCGCCTTGCTGTCACGATCTAACAACGTCGCCACCGACCCCTGACGCTGCCTCCAGAACCGCGTGAAGGACAGAGGGAGGAGAGAGAGAGAGTTCGCGTCGGAAGAGAGAAGGAGCTCGTGCCTCACCGCGGTCACCCATGGAGCCACGAGCTGCGCCGATCGCCGCCGTGTCGCGTCGGAGAGGAAGCCCAAGACTGAGCGCCGCTGGGAGAGAGGAAGACGCGGGCTGGAGGAGCTGCATCCAGTCGCGGCTGACGCGCCACTGACCGCCGCCGTTTCGCCGTCGCCGAGCCGCTACATCGCCGGACATCATCGCTGGAGGACCGAATGGAGAAGCTCGCCAGTTCTGCTTCTGCTTCTAGTTTCTGGAATCTGAGAAGAAGCCACTGCCACTGCTGGAACTGTTGGTTTTGTTGCTCTGCCCTTGCTTTAGATCCATTCTGATCCGTTACCATCGCCGTTTGGCTGACACTGAAGCTTCCCACTGCCACTGGAGCTGCCCGGAAACCCTGTTGTTGCTGCTTCGATAATTTATTGTAAGCTATCTGTAGTTTCATTTTTATTGAACTCATTTCCATTTCCGACTCCATTGAATTTGAACTCTATTTTGTTGCCACCGTGGTTACTACTGCGAGAGTGAAGAATGAATCGGAAATAATGCTGTTGCCGTTGATCGGAGATGCCAAACTGTTGCTGCTACTACTTTGAGATGATATGGCTGCAATTAAGGTTGTTGTTCATGAGTGTAGCATTTCCAATTTCTATGGATTTCGACACTTTGAGGTAGGGGATTTATTTTTAGAAATTTAACGGTTTAAATTCTAGAATGCCTACAAAGTTAATTAGATAAGTGAAATGGTTAATAATAGTTAAGAACTTCTTAATTGACATGAATGACTTGGAATGTGTTTGAGGATGGTTAGCTATTGCAATTTTTCTGAGTTATGATTTGAATCAAATGTGGTTGTGAATGTTGATTAAGTTTGTGTTATTTACTAAATTAAAAATATGTTGAGTTACTTATTGAAAAACTGATATGTTGATGATTGATGAGTTGAGATTGAATTGTGATTAGTTTTATTGTTATGAGTGATTAACTGGTGATATTGATTTTGGTTTGAGGCTGTAACTGTTACCAGTTTTCTGATTGTTTGGAATTACTGAGAATCCTGTTATTGGATTATGTTGAGCTGGTTGCCATTGGCTGGTTTGCTTGATGGTTGCAAATTGACTGAAATTCTGATCTTTGACGGATTTATATTGAATCGAATAATGTGCTGGTTATTTGATATATTGTAACGGTAGTGGAATTGTTGGTGGAATTAAGTTTGGAATGAGGTTGTGGGCGTAAGATTGGTGTGGTATTAAAACTGATTTTGATTTGAGGCTGTGAATTGTGATTTGTGATCCATAATTGAATTGTTTGAAAGTGAATAATAATTCGACTTCCTGGTTATGCTGATTTCTTGATTTAGTTGTGAAATTGAAATGTAATTGATGATGGTGGATATTGTTGCAAGCTTGTTTGAGAAATTATTGGTTACTGGATAGGTTAATTTAACTAGATAATAATGTACTGAGTGTTGAACTGATTCAAGCTTGTGCTCGGTTTGGAATGGTTGTGATAATGGTTTGTGACTGCCTTCTGATTATTTCAGAGTTGTTGGAAATTCATATTTTAGCTGATTATGTTGAGTTGGTTGTTATGGTTAATTTAAGGTTAACCAGAGTTGATTTTGTGAATGGTTAAATGATTGAAGGTTGATTACTAAAGTATTTTCTTAAAGTATGATCTTTAGAATAAATTGGTAACTTTGCTAATAATTAAATAACTTTAAAAATAATTGGAAATATGAAAGGTTGGTGTTTGGAATATTAGAAGCTGGATTGATTTACTTTTAAAGAACGGTCTATTAGAACTCTGATTTTAATTAATGTTAGGATGTCGATTGTTAAACTGATTTATGATGAAATGATTACTGGGATTCTGTTATGAAAACTGCTGATAAAAGGGTTGGTGATTTGTTGAGAAAGAGGGAACCCGTAAGGGTGGCTAAGTCCAAGTTTTAGGGGAGGTGCTGCCGAAATTTTATAAAATCTTAAATTTTATTTGATAAGTTATTTTAGAAGCTTTGAATTTGGAAAATTATTTTACTTGACTTTTATTTAGTTAAGAAAAGAATTATTCTATTTTGAAGTCGATTTACCATGTTTTGAGTTTGATTTAATATGAAAAGAGTTATGTTTTAAGTTTGAAATAAAGGATGATCTTCTTAGAAGTTTGGTGAAATAATAATATTTGAATTTGAATGGTAAAAAGAGATGGGTTTTGAGTCTTTGGGAAGTTAGTAAATCTGAAAAAGAGTTTTATTTGGTTACTTTTAGTAAGAGGGTAATGCTTTGAAAAGTATTTAGCGAATTTAAAATAAATGATTTTCTTGAGTCTTTTGAAAGAAAAATAAACTAGAAAATAGTTTTAAAATTGGTTCGAGTTAAGCGGTTGCAAAAGTGGAAGTCATGAAGTTTGTACAACATGATTGAATAAAGAAAGAGAGAGATATTGTATAAGAATATATAACTGGAGATGAATAACGGGAATGATAACTTATGATGATAATTACACTGATTCTTTTGAGGAAAGGTATTCAGTTTGTGAAATTGTTGGCAAGGACGTGGGTTTTGTCCCGCTTGCATATTTATGATTATAAAAGAGAATAAAAAGCAGAGGACTTGTTGAAAAGTCATTTGTTGCTTGAGGCAACCCAAGAGATGTATTTATTCATTTGTTAGGTTAAGGCAACTCCAGATATACTTGTATGATTATCTGCTGTAGTGAGGCAGTCAGATAGATAATGGTGTGATCACTGAGAATGCTTTCCTACGGTACAGATCCATATTTTATTTCTGTAAGGCAGAGGGGTTATTTCCTGCTACAGAAGTACCGTGACCACCTGTTCCATTTCTGTAGTGGCAGAGGGGTTATTTCCTGTCTACAGAAGGTGTGTTGGCGTACATCCCTGCAGTGGCAGATGTGTTATTTCCTGCGTGCAGTGGACCCTGTGGTGGCAGAGGGGTTATTTCCTGTACACAGGGGTATAGCCAATAGGAAAGCCTTATCCAGACAGAGGTTGCTGGATAACGTCGGGAGTGGGTTAGTAACCGACAGATGAGCTCATTACCTGCACTAGGGCTAGACATGCATCATCCTTATTTGCGCATCTGCATTTGATTGTGTTTGCTTGATTTATTTCTTTGTAATTTGTGTTGCTTGTCTTGTTTCTTTGTGATTGTGCTGTTTGTCTTAGTGACTTGCTTGTGTGTTTGATTAGATATTTTAGTTGATGCTGTGAACTTAGTAAAGTATTGAGGAATGGTATTTGTGAAATGAGGTTTAGGTATATTATTTATGTTGCTGATTTACTTAGTTACTGTGATGGTTGAGGAATGCTATTTGTAGCTGATGAATTACTAATGCGGTTGAGACTTTATGTAAGTAATATTATTTAAAGAAAGGGATTTAAACGGTTTCAAGTAAGTCTTAAGAATTTTTGAAAAGGTTTGATAAAGAAAACTATTTGGAAACTGGAGTTAATTATTTGCATTCTATTTCATTACTTTTATGGCATTCCCATTCCCTACTGAGAACGTGTGGTTTGTTCTCACCCCAAAATCTTCCACCCTTTCAGTGATACAGGTTCGAAGACTCCATTTGAAGCTGCGGGCGATTATAGAACTCATTTACGAGTTAAGTTTATGACTTGAGTTTCTTTCATAGAATTCCCTCGCCTTTGTAGCTTTAGCTTTTATTTTATGCAGAGGGATAGGAGTTGTACCTGAATTTTATTTAAATTCTTTTGTATAATATTACTATTATTAATAATTATATGATTATTGTTATTTGGTGATGTTTGATATATGATTTGATAAATAAAAACAAAATTTTCTGGTATTTTTACTAAAACTGGATCGCGATATCGAACTAAAGGCTCAATAGTAAACAGTTAATAAGGAAAACAGGTCAGTAACGCCTTACTTTTAGTACGATCATGACGTATTGGAAGTTGGGTCGTTACAATATGGTATCAGAGCAGTTCGTTCCTGTTAGAGCCTTGGGAATGGACTGACTATGCTTCATTGCATACTCTGAGTGTCTGTCATACTTTGTGACTTGTTCTGATAACAAGAGTTTGTGTTTTATATGCATGACTGTCTGATGATTAACGCTATTAGTTTACCATTTCATACTTCATGGTATTAGGCCTGGCCAAATTAATACTAATGATTTATGTACATGACAACACTAATGGGTTATCATAGACGAAATAGAAGTAATAGGTGATGCGATTCATGGGGTTTGGGGAGCGTTAGAGTTTGTGAAGTTAGCTTTGATTCGACGTATAATCTTTATTCGTGCCACATGGACTTGTGCTATCTTTTTCTTAGTTGCTTTCATTGGAATTCTCTGGATTGAATTTTCCTTAGAATGTGATTTGATTATTTTCCAACCATACCTTGTCATTCTTGTACACCTTTACTTGTCTATGAATCTGATTGCTTACATAATTCTTTGAATATTCATCCTTGACAATGCCTATGCTTCTGTCCATATATTCTGCTTTCTTTGATTTTAGTTTGAACTTAATTTATTCTAGCAATTTTCGAGGGCAAAAATTTTTCTAAGGTAGGTAGAATGTAACAACCCTAGTTTTTGAAAATCAAATAATTAGTTATTTGTGATTTATTATAAGAAAATTATTTTACTAATGATAATTAAATAGAATTTCATGATAATTGAAGTTTAAATTAATTAGAATTTTTTATATAATCTTTATTGGATATCTGGTATAATTGAAATTATAAGTTTGGTAATTGAAAAATAAGAAGAATTGTATAATTTAATTTAAATAAATTCTATTTTGAATGAATTATGTTATTAATTTGAACTCCTAGAAATTATTTTATTAGAAATTATTAGATTAATTTTTATAAATACTTTATGTTTAAGCTAGTTAATATTTATGCACAAATTTTATTATAATTAATTATTTTATAAATTGAAATTAAAGTTTCAGAGATAGAAAAATAATAGAGATTTGTATGATTTAATCTAGAAAATTAATATTTGAATTTAAATTGTACTTTACAAAATATAATTAACTTGTTCATTTTATAATGTAAACTAGAAATAATTAATTGAACTTAACAATATGATGATAAATAATGCTCCTAAATATTTTTAATAGAGTACATTTGATTTTAAAATTACTCTACCCTTCAATTTTATCAAAATATCTATTCATATCTATCCATATTCTTTTATAAAATCCTAATTTATAACCCTAATTCCCAAATTGAATCAGAAACCCTAATTTCCCAAATTGGAAATCCTACCCTTAGAGACCCCATCCCTCACCCACGGAAACCTCACAGCAAGAAAAAGGGGGAAAATGGAAATAGGGGAAGATGGGAATCAGAGAGGAAGGGACGGTGCTGGCTGGGGGGACTCGCCGCCGTCGCTGTCGAGCTGAGGGAAAGAGAGGGAGCTTCACTGGGCCATCATCCAACCGGTCGAGTCTGCTGCCTCACCGCCGCCTCCTCCATCCCGCGCTACTGCCGGCCTGGAATCGCTACCACCGCGCCTTGCTGTCACGATCTAACCACGTCGCCGCCGACCCGTGATGCTGCCTCCAGAACCGTGCGAAGGACAGAGGGAGGAAAGAGAGAGAGTTTGCGTCGGAGGAGAGAAGGAGCTCGTGCCTCACCGCGGCCACCCATGGAGCCACGAGCTGCGCCGATCGCCACCGCGTAGCATCGGAGAGGAAGCCCGAGACTGAGCGCCACTAGGAGAGAGGAAGACGCGGGCTAGAGGAGCTGCATCCAGTCGCCGCTGACGCGCCACTGACCGCCGCCGTTTCACCGTCGACGAGCCGCTACATCGCCGGACATCATCGCTGGAGGACCGAATGGAGAAGCTCGCCAGTTCTGCTTCTGCTTCTAGTTTCTGGAATCTGAGAAGAAGCCACTGCCACTGCTGGAACTGTTGGTTTTGTTGCTCTGCCCTTGCTCTAGATCCATTCTGATCCGTTACCATCACCGTTTGGCTGACACTGAAGCTTCCCACTGCCACTGGAGCTGCCCGAAAACCTTGTTCTTGCTGCTCCGATAATTTATTGTAAGCTATCTGTAGTTTCAATTTTACTGAAATCATTTCCATTTCCGACTCCATTGAATTTGAACTCTATTTTGTTGCCACCGTGGTTACTACTGCGAGAGTGAAGAATGAATCGGAAATAATGCTGCTGCCGTTGATCGGAGATGCCAAACTGTTGCTGCTACTACTTTGAGATGATATGGCTGCTATTAAGGTTGTTGTTCATGAGTGCAGCATTCTCAATTTCTATGGATTTCGACACTTTGAGGTAGGGGATTTATTTTTAGAAATTTAACGGTTTAAATTCTAGAATGCCTACAAAGTTAATTAGATAAGTGCAAATGGTTAATAATAGTTAAGAACTTCTTAATTGACATGAATGACTTGGAATGTGTTTGAAGATGGTTAGCTATTGCAATTTTTCTGAGTTATGATTTGAATCAAATGTGGTTGTGAATGTTGATTAAGTTTGTGTTATTTACTAAATTAAAAATATGTTGAGTTACTTATTAAAAAACTGATATGTTGATGATTGATGAGTTGAGATTGAACTGTGATTAGTTTTATTGTTATGAGTGATTAACTGGTGATATTGATTTTGGTTTGAGGCTGTAACTGTTACCAGTTTTCTGATTGTTTGGAATTACTGAGAATCCTGTTATTGGATTATGTTGAGCTGGTTGCCATAGGCTGGTTTGCTTGATGGTTGCAAATTGACTAAAATTATGATCTTTGACGGATTTATATTGAATCGAATAATGTGCTGGTTATTTGATATATTGTAACGGTAGTGGAATTGGTTGGTGGAATTAAGTTTGGAATGAGGTTGTGGGAGTAAGATTGGTGTGGTATTAAAACTGATTTTGATTTGAGGCTGTGAATTGTGATTTGTGAGCCATAATTGAATTGTTTGAAAGTGAATATTAATTCGACTTCCTGGTTATGCTGATTTCTTGATTTAGTTGTGAAATTGAAATGTAATTGATGATGGTGGATATTGTTGCAAGCTTGTTTGAGAAATTATTGGTTACTGGATAGGTTAATTTAACTAGATAATAATGTACTGAGTGTTGAACTGATTCAAGCTTGTGCTCGGTTTGGAATGGTTGTGATAATGGTTTGTGACTGCCTTCTGATTATTTCAGAGTTGTTGGAAATTCATATTTTAGCTGATTATGTTGAGTTGGTTGTTATGGTTAATTTAAGGTAAACCAGAGTTGATTTTGAGAACGGTTAAATGATTGAAGGTTGATTACTAAAGTATTTTCTTAAAGTATGATCTTTAGAATAAATTGGTAACTTTGCTAATAATTAAATAACTTTAAAAATAATTGGAAATATGAAAGGATGGTGTTTGGAATATTAGAAGCTGGATTGATTTACTTTTAAAGAATGGTCTATGAAAACTCTGATTTTAATTAATGTTAGGATGTCGATTGTTAAACTGATTTATGATGAAATGATTACTGGGATTCTGTTATGAAAACTGCTGATAAAAGGGTTGGTGATTTGTTGAGAAAGAGGGAACCCGTAAGGGTGGCTAAGTCCAAGTTTTAGGGGAGGTGCTGCCGAAATTTTATAAAATCTGAAATTTTATTTGATAAGTTATTTTAGAAGCTTTGAATTTGGAAAATTATTTTACTTGACTTTTATTTAGTTAAGAAAAGAATTATTCTATTTTGAAGTCGATTTACCAAGAAAAGGTTTATACTTTCAAAATAAATTATTTAAGAAAGAAACCATGTTTTGAGATTGATTTAATATGAAAAGAGTTATGTTTTAAGTTTGAAATAAAGGATGATCTTCTTAGAAGTTTGGTGAAATAATAATATTTGAATTTGAATGGTAAAAAGAGATGGGTTTTGAGTCTTTGGGAAGTTAGTAAATCTGAAAAAGAGTTTTATTTGGTTACTTTTAGTAAGAGGGTGATGCTTTGAAAAGTATTTAGTGAATTTAAAATAAATGATTTTCTTGAGTCTTTTGAAAGAAAAATAAACTAGAAAATAGTTTTAAAATTGGTTCGAGTTATGCGGTTGCAAAACTGGAAGTTGTGAAGTTTGTACAACATGATTGAATAAAGAAAGAGAGAGATATTGTATAAGAATATATAACTGGAGATGAATAACGGGAATGATAACTTATGATGATAATTACACTGATTCTTTTGAGGAAAGGTATTCAGTTTGTGAAATTGTTGGCAAGGACGTGGGTTTTGTCCCGCTTGCGTATCTATGATTATAAAAGAGAATAAAAAGCAGAGGACTTGTTGAAAAGTCATTTGTTGCTTGTGGCAACCCAAGAGATGTATTTATTCATTTGTTGCGTTAAGGCAACTCCAGATATACTTGTATGATTATCTGCTGCAGTGAGGCAGTCAGATAGATAATGGTGTGATCACTGACAACGCTTTCCTACGGTATAGATCAATATTTTATTTCTGTAAGGCAGAGGGGTTATTTCCTGCTACAGAAGTACCGTGACCACCTGTTCCATTTCTGTAGTGGCAGAGGGGTTATTTCCTGTATATAGAAGGTGTGTCGGCGTACATCCCTGCAGTGGCAAATGTGTTATTTCCTGCGTGCAGTGGACCCTGTGGTGGCAGAGGGGTTATTTCCTGTACAAAGGGGTATAGCCAATAGGAAAGCCTTATCCAGACAGAGGTTGCTGGATAACGTCAGGAGCGGGTTAGTAACTGACAGATGAGCTCATTACCTGCATTAGGGCTAGACATGCATCATCCTTATTTGCGCATCTACATTTGATTGTGTTTGCTTGATTTATTTCTTTGTAATTTGTGTTGCTTGTCTTGTTTCTTTGTGATTGTGCTGTTTGTCTTAGTGACTTGCTTGTGTGTTTGATTAGATATTTTAGTTGATGCTGTGAACTTAGTAAAGTATTGAGGAATGGTATTTGTGAAATGAGGTTTGGGTATATTATTTATGTTGCTGATTTACTTAGTTACTGTGATGGTTGAGGAATGCTATTTGTAGCTGATGAATTACTAATGCGGTTGAGACTTTATGTAAGTAATATGATTTAAAGAAAGGGATTTAAACGGTTTCAAGTAAGTCTTAAGAAATTTTGAAAAGGTTTGATAAAGAAAACTACATTGGAAACTGGAGTTAATTATTTGCATTCTATTTCATTACTTTTACGGCATTCCCATTCCCTACTGAGAACGTGTGGTTTGTTCTCACCCCAAAATCTTCCACCCTTTCAGTGATACAGGTTCGAAGACTCCATTTGAAGCTGCGGGCGATTATAGAACTCATTTACGAGTTAAGTTTATGACTTGAGTTTCTTTCATAGAATTCCCTCGCCTTTGTAGCTTTAGCTTTTATTTTATGCAGAGGGATAGGAGTTGTACCTGAATTTTATTTAAATTCTTTTGTATAATATTACTATTAATAATAATTATATGATTATTATTATTTGGTGATGTTTGATATATGATTTGATAAATAAAAACAAAATTTTCTGGTATTTTTACTAAAACTGGATCGCGATATCGAACTAAAGGCTCAATAGTAAATAGTTAATAAGGAAAACAGGTCAGTAACGCCTTACTTTTGGTACGATCATGACGTATTGGAAGTTGGGTCGTTACACTCCACCCAACTGCTTTCTTGTGCCTTCTCAGCACAATAAGCAACTGCTCCTCTTGTTGGGGTGTGAGTTCCTTTGTAATGATAATGGGGAGCTTCTAATTATCCTCAAGGTAAGTTTACTTGAGGTGGGGTGGAAGTGGCTTTAATTCCAATTTCTGCTCCTGGCTGGGAGCTAGATCTTCTGGAGCAAGTGATGATGGCAAAGTGTCCTCATTGTGCTCAGAGGGTTTCCCCACACTTGGACCTTTCTCCATGTGCATCTCTTCTACTTCTTCTTGGTGGACTGCTGCTATGGTCTCATCAATGATGTCGCACTGGAAGATGGAATGGTCTTCCGGAGGGTGCTTCATAGCTTCATTCAGATTGAAGCTTACTGCTCGGCCATCTATCTCAAAAGAATATGTTCATGAGAATGCATCCAACTTGAACTTTGAGGTCTTCAGGAATGGTCTTCCGAACAAGATGGAGGACGGTCTTCCTGAGTTATTTTGGGGCATCTCCAAGATATAGAAGTCAATGGAAAATGTGAGCCCCTTAATGCTCACCAGCACATCCTCAGCAATTCCAACCACTGTAATAATGCTTTTATCTGCTAATACAAAACGAGCTGCCGACCTTTTTAAGAGAGGGAGCCTCAAAGCATCATATATAGACAATGGCATAATACTCACGCACGCTCCTAAGTCACACATGCAGTCAGAAAATATTACACCCCTAATGGTACAGTTAACCATGCATGGTCCTGGATCACTACATTTTTCAGGTATATCCCCCATTAAAGCAGATATGGAACTACCTAAAGGAATAGTTTCTAATTCATTATTCTTATCCTTATGCATGCACAAATCCTTTAGAAACTTCGCATATTTAGGTACTTGCTGAATAACATAAAAAAGGGAAACAGTTACCTCAACCTTTTTAAAAATTTCTACCATTTTTGGGTCAAGTTCCATCTGCTTTCTGGACTTCTTTGCAAGGTGCGGAAATGGGATAGGGATGGCGTCTCTGGTAGCTATAGCTTCTTCTGGTGTGCCATTCCCTGGTTGAGTTGCTCTTTTTTCAACTATGTCTTGTACTTCAATTTCCTCTTCAACATCCTCCACTTCAACCATATCCTCAACTGGGGCATGTTCTTGTGGGCTTGGCTCCTCCTGATTCCTCTCTTGCAGTGTGGTTCTGGACCTCAAAGTGATGGCATTGATGCCACCCTTGGGGTTGGGTAAGGGTTGAGAGGGAATTCTGCTGGAGCTTGAAGGCCAGTTGATAGGGATGTTCATTGATCCAATATGTGAGGCAAGGGCTTGTACAGCAGAGGTCAGGCCGTTTAAGGTGGAGCTAAGTGTGTTATCCATGGCCTTTTGTCTTTGCTCAATAGACTGAAGCAATTCATCATTAGAAGATGAAGGGGGATAAGTAATCTGTGGGGCTTGTTGTTGGTTGTTCTGAGATGCTTGGGATTGCCTTAGGTGAGGTGCTCTGTAAGGCTGGTTCTGGTTCTGCTGATACTGATTTTGCTGATTGTCATTATTATTCCACCTCTAATTCCCCTGGTTGTCTCTGCCTCCTCTATTATAATTGTCCCTCCAGCCTTGGTTGGAGTTATCCCTCCACCCCTGGTTAGAGTTGTCTTGCCAACCCTGGTTATGGTTCCCACATTGGTTATAGTTGCCGCCTTGTTGATAGTATCCTTGGTTTGGGCGGTCATAGAAATTGTGAGTCGCTGCCAAAGTGTTGTCTTCTAGTTGGAGCTACGAACACTCATCAGTATAATGACTATAACATGCACATATCCCGCACACTCTCTGAGGAACCAGTTGTTGACTATGTTGTGGTGAGGGAGGCTGAGATTATTGTTGACTTAGATGTATCTGCTTCAATAGGTTGGTCATCTCGCACAGACTCTGTGTGAGAGCAGTAGTATCACTGCCAGAGGAAACTTCTGCAACAGCCTTGGGGTGGCTGTTCCTGTGCCTGTGATTCCGAGTGGACTCAGCTAAGTCACTGATCAGTTGCCATGCTTCATCTGCGGTCTTGTACATTTTCAGAGAACCATTACTTGCACCATCCAATGTAGTCTTATCCCGAGGCTTCATGCCTTGTGTGAAGTAGCTGATCAACACCAACCTGTCAATCATGTGGTGGGGGCACGCGTCTAGAAGATTCTTGAAGCGCTCCCAATACTCATAAAGGGTTTCTAACTCACCTTGGTTAATCCAGAAGATCTCCTTCCTCAGTCTGTCTGTAACTTCAGTCGAAAAGTATTTTTCCAAGAATTCTCTCCTGAGCGTATCCCAGTTGGTAACAACCGCTTCAGGTTGAGTGTAGTACCATCTCTCACCTTTCCCTCAAGAGAAAATGGGAAGGCGGTTAGCATAATAGAGTTTTCATCTGCACCATGACGCCTAACAGTAGAACAGGCTGTCTGAAAATTCCTGAGGTGCTTTATAGGCTCCTGAGCAGGTAAGCCATGAAACATGGGCATTAAGTTGATTAGCGCAGTCTTCAGTTCAAAATCTACAGCCAGATTTGGGTGACGCGCTTGATACAGTTGCAGTGTAAAGTCTGGGGCTCCAGCTTCTTGGAGATTAATCCTCCTGGGCTCCGCCATGTTACCTGTACGTAAATCAACCGAGTCAGTAGAAAAGGAGCTTGTTTCTTCCTCAGAAGGTGCTTCAGATTCGCCTTCAGATAAGACTGGTGAACTGGTAGTAACCACATCACCACCCTCAGAGGCTAGCCTACACCGAGATCGCCTAATATGTGAAATAGTTCTTTCAATTTCAGGATCAAATGCGGCTAAGCTCAGATCAGGAAACGAACGCTTCATTCAATGAAAGAAACATACAGCTCATGGTAATAAAATAAAATAGAATAAAATGCGAATAAATAAATTCCAACCAATAAATTAGCACACTGTTGCAACTCCTGGCAACGACGCCAAAAATTGATGCTGGCAGAAATTAGCCGATTAAGAAATTAATATGAGAAATACGTTGCAAGTACAGTTCTTAACCAGCAAAATTCCACTTATCAATTTAGAAAAGAGTTGTCACAAAATTAAGAACAAAATACTGGGAGTAGAAATTCCAGGTCGTCTCCCAACAAGTTGACAAAAGAGTGCAGCTTATTGGTCAGAGGTTTTCCAAGAAATTTTTGAGTTTGAGGAACAGAAAAATAAATAATTGTAAATTTAAGCAACGGAAATTAACGAGAGAATTTATATAATTCAAATAAAAGCCTTGACCGGGAGAAGATTAATTGGAAGTTCTATCCTTGTTGAATTTTCCCAAGTGTAATAATAAAAGGTTGTTGTTCTACTTGGTCATCCCTTACTTAATAAGGGAAAGTCAAGTAACTAACTAACCAACTCTATTACTCAAGTCCTAATCCTCTCCCAAGGGAGGGTTAGAGTCAGAGACTAGAGAGTCAGCCAACAACTTCCAATTAAGATTAACACTTGAGTATTCCAACTCAAGGTTCTCCTCTTAATCAACTCTCAATCAAGTTAAGAAACTACTCCATTAACATGAATATAACTTTCACAGAATTAAAAAGGGAATAAAAGGAAGACATGATAAATAATAACTAAAAATTCATTAAAGGTAAAAATGGTTCCTTGCATTAATAAATTCTAAAAACAATCCAATTGTAATTCTGAACAAAAATTAAGGATATGGAAGAGTAAGGGAAGAAGAAAGTAAACTAGAATAGCAACTTCAACGGAGGTAACGACTCTTCTCAATATCCAAAAGCCAAAAGCATACAACTCGAAATCTAAGAATGTAAAAGAAAACCTAGACAAAGAGTAATTTCTCTCTCAGATTCAAAAACTAAACTAAAGCTATGCGTAATGAGAATGTGTGTTGAGTCTCTGCTGTCCCCTGGCTCTAGTCTGTGTTTCTGGGCCAGAAACTGGGTCCAAACTCGACCCAAAATCGCCCCCAGTGTTTTTTTGCAACTTCTGCAGATCGCGCATGTCACGCGTACGCGTCAGTCACGCGTACGCGTCAGTCACGCGTGCGCGTCGTTGGGCGATTCTCCTTGTCACGCGTATGCGTTAGGCATGTGCACGCATCTTTGTGAAAACTCCAATTCACGCGTACGCATCAAGTACGCGCACGCATCAATGCTCACTGGTTATCTCCTTAGTTTCTTGTGTTCCTTCCATTTTGGCAAGCTTCCTCTCCATCCACTAAGCCATTCCTGCCCTATAAAGCCTAAAATACTTAACACATGGATCACGACATCAATTGGTATAAAGGGGAATTAAAATACACAAATTAAAGGCTTAGGAAGCAAGTTTTCAATCATAGAACAAAACTAGGAAGGATTTGTAAAATCATGCAAACATTATGATTAAGTGTGTAAAGACTTGATAAAAGCCACTCAAATCAGCACAAGATAAATCATAAAATAGTGGTTTATCAGTTTGTGAAGAACTCCATCAAAGCTTGGAGTTATTAACTTTGAATGATGAAGCACAATGGAATTCCAATCATTGGTGGATGTTCAAGGATGGATTCAAGTACAAGCCACTTTGATGAAGAGCTCCCCAAAAGTCCAACTTAAGGACAATAAACAAAAGTGCTAGGTGGGAGGCACCCTACCATGGTAAACTCTTTCATTTTTCTCTTTTGTAAATGTTGGTAAAATTAGTTTAATTTCATGTTTTATTTAGTTAGTTAGGTTTATTTGGGAGTCTAGTAGGTTAAATAAGGTTTTGTGATGCACGCGTACGCGTGGTTTGCATGTTTTAGCCTCCAAGCCATTTTCCCGAGAGTCACACGAACAGCGCACGTGCACTTGGCAAAACGCGCAAGCCAAGTGACGCGTACGTGGTGCACGAAATTGTGATCTCTAACAATGGTGCCAAAAACTTGGTACGCACAATCCTAATCTCAACTCTTTTTCACAACTCCGCACAACTAACTAGCAAGTGCACTGGGTCGTCCAAGTAATAAACCTTACGTGAGTAATGTAACAACCCCGGTTTTCGAGTACGCAAGATCTTTTCTGAAAGTACGAATTTCTCCGGAATATCAGTAAGGGGAAAACCTTTGATATATCATGAAGTATCTCAATCCTCATTGTCATTATGTCATCTTTAAGTTAGAACCTTTTCCGAGACAAGCTCGATACACAATCACGAAGAACCTAGTTTTTGAACCGTATCGGTTAGGAGTTTTGATTCGGTTTTTCGTAAATAATCTCAGTTTGACAAACCGGACTCAATTTATGAGAGGAGATAGATAATAGGATGATATTATCATTATATGAGTATTAGAAGCCTCTTGAATGATATTATAAGGCTACCTGATTAGTTTTAGTTAAAAACAGAAAATCGGTTTAACCGGGTTCACAATTTACTGGTGCAGCTTAGCACCAGCACTCTCTGATGACTTTAGCAATGCTAAGGCCTCATTATTCATGTTTCATTCTCATAATAAATATGTTACTAGTGTCATTTATGCTAGTAGCTCAGAAAATAATTTTTAGAGATGTTTTTGCAAGTGTTCCGATACATCTAGTTTTAGTAGTTATACACCTGAGATATTTTAATATTATTTTAATCCACCTCCAAGCCAACCAATCACAACTCACCCTACACCCCCAAAACCCCCAAGGCTGGCTCATTTTCACTTTGTTGCCGAAAATAGGTAGAGAGAAAACGAGAGAAAATTTCTTAGTTCCAAATCTTCAAAGCTTGATTTCTGCTGAACTAAAACTCAAATCAAAATTCCAATCCGACCAAAATGATCCTCTCTTCTTTCTCTACATGATCATATGACTTATCAAGGCTAGGATCAAGGTGAGTTGGCTGTACCATCTCTCTTTTGATTCAGTTTCAAGGAAACATGCTTAAATATGTGTTTTCTTGATGTGATTTAGGAGGAAAAAGTGTTTAAGGACCACCTGAAAGTTTGATTGAATTAGGAGAAGCAAGACCAGGTAGGGTGTCACGAAATTAATCTTGATTATTTGTGTTTGAGTTGTGTGAATGTTGTATTATTTGGCTGTGCTAAAAATTGGTTGCATATATGATTGATTCTTAGTGAAAATTTGGTGAAATTTTTATGAAATTTGATGAAATTCAAGCTTTAAAGTTCATATTCTTGGGCAGCTGGAAAAACGAAACCCTAAGCTTAAATTGAGGTTCAATTTATGTTGAAATCATGTAGAAAAGATCGGGTTTTAGTGGCTGCAATTTTATTTTGAATTATGGTAAAAATCGGTTGCTGAAAAGACTGAAAAACGGGTAAAAATAGAGAAAGAATCTGAAGAACATGAAGAACACTTTGAGTGTGAGGAAGAACAATGAAGAACAGGCCTTAGATCTTAAAAAGGGCAAGGAAGTAAAATTTTTGGTGTTTTAGGGGTTGTTTGGTAATTTCTGAATGTTAGGGTGGTAAAAGTAGAAATATTAAAAGTTACTGGTGGTAAAAAGTGAATTTTAAAGGTTAAAAGTAAAAGTAAGTTAATTTTTCGAAAATTTAATGATAAAATAATAAAAAAATAATAAAATATTAAATAATAATATTTAATTAAAAATAATATTTTAATAAAAATAATAAAATAATGCGGAAAAGGCAGTTTTCTGTAAAAGCTTTAGAAAGACAACTTTAAGCGCAGAATCTCATAATTATCTTCATAAAACACTTAGGGAGTGGTAAAAATATATTAGTGAGGCAAAGATAAATAAAAGATAAAAAGTTGAAGAAAAGATAAAAATCGAAGAAAAAGTCTGTAAAGTTTTAATGACAGAAAAACAGACAGAGACTAGTGAACAAATTAGGGCAACATAGTTAGTCCTGGAATTGCGAATAGGGTTAGGTATTATATGAAAAGTTAAACTGTTTCAGTATAGACTTAATGAACCTATACTTGGGATAGGCTAACTGTTCATACCGAAATTTACATAAGCTTTAAATACATACGTTAAACCGAGAAATCAGAACAGAGTAGAGAAATACAGAAAACAAAGTAACCAGAGTAAAGTAAAGAGATAAAGAGAAAAAGAGTAATATAGATACAGATGAAGAGAGTAATCAGAGAAGAGAAAAGAGATACAGAGAAAAGAGAAACCAGAACAGAGTAAAGAGATATAAAGAGAAGAGTAATATAATAAAGAGATATTTATATATATTAGTTGCTTGATGCAACCCAGAGCTATATTTATATATATATATATATTAGTTGCTTGATGCAACCCATAGTTATATTTAATATATATTAGTTGCTTAATGCAACCCAGAGCTTCTGTAGGGAAATTAAGTCACCTACAGCTATTTTCCGCTTCCCCAGAGCAGAGCAGAGTATATATATATTTTCCTGCAGTAAGCAGAGGCTGTCTCAAATGAGCGGCTATTATTATATGCGCATTTATTTAGGAACGGAAAATCGTATTCGGGAAATCGGGATTACTCGTGACCGGATAAATGTCGGGATTGCGGGCAGCCAACCGACACATGAGCTCATGGCCTGTACTAGGGCTAGACATGCATCATTCTTGTCTGTGCATCACTCTCTGTTGCATTCTTTCTTGTGTGTGAACTATTTCTTTATTTTGTCTGCTTGAGTGCTATGTCTGTGCTTTATTTCCTTGTGTTCTTCTGTTTGTGTTCTGTTATCTGTTTTTTTATCTATTTAAAATTACTCTTCACTACTTTACTGTATTATATTATCCATATGCTAATCGAAAATGGATAAATGAACGTAACTAACAACCCCGACCCTACTAAGAACTCCCCAGTTCTTACCCCTTCTCTCCCTTCCTCCCCCTCAAATGGAGACGGGCGTGATCTTCTATGAGTTCGAGGACCCTTACGTCTACAAGGATCCGGTACATCACAGTTACTTCATCATGGGATTGGAGCCTCGTATTAGACGATATGCGTTACCTAATCGAGCTTTTCAACATCCTCTGTCTAGCCCGCATTTTGACCCTGATGCTCCTTATGACTTTCCCTTATCCTGGTTACATCCTGACGCACCTGGACATCCTTTTCCTGATGATCCTGAGCACCCTATACCAGCTCAACCTTTGAATGAGGCGGTACCTGAGCCTATCATTGCTGATGAGCCTGAGTTAGCTGGTGACTACGTACCTGTGATACCACTAGAGTGGGACTTTCCCCCTGACCCGATCCTTGACTTTCCACAGCCTGATGAGCCGGCACTACCGAACGGTGGGGTAGCTCCTATATACGCGAACGGACCTGTGCTCGCGAATGGTTTTGTACATAGTGACAGCAGTGTTTCTGGTGGATCTGAGGGTATAGCTGTAGCTGCGGATGATGAGGAGGAAGAGGATCCCGAGATAGAGATAGAGCAGGATGAGGAGATGGACGAGCCTCACGGCGATTCTCCGAACGGCCACGTGTAGATATAGTTTGACTGCGGAAGGGGCATTCTTTTGATGACACTCTAGTCTGACATTATCTGATAGTTAGTCTCTCACTTGTGTTAGTACACCCGAGAGCTAGGAGCTATATAGTGGTTAGGCTAGCCTGGGCGCCGGCTTAGTGGCTTTTTGTTTGGGCCAGGCCCTAGGAGTGTCGTGTAAATATCAGCTACGTAGGATGACGAGGATGTAAACTGACTTGATCTTGTGTAAATGCTACATGTTTTATTATAGTGTACATGATGTATATTGTCAACTGTATTTCTATGTTTCTTTATGCCGCTTTTCTATTACTCCCAATGTATGCTTGTTTATTTTACCTGACCATCCGCAAACAAAAAAAAATTACTCGTAAAATTGGCATCGCTCTAACAAGGAACAGGCTCATATATTAAATAAATAATAATAATTAGGAAGGATAAGTTAGTAACACATAGCTTCTTGTATGACCATGGCATACTGGAAGTTGGGTCGTTACAATTTGGTATCAGAGCAGTTCGTTCCCAATAGAGCCTGGGGAGTGGACTGACTATGCTTCATTGCATACTCTGTTGTGTGTCTCATGCTTATAGGATATCTATGTGATATGTGTTGCATGATTCTCACTGTGTTTTCATTCTGGGAGTGTTCACATTTGACTTGAAGTGTTAAGACTGATCACCTTAATAATGATTGTTTGGTGTGAACAGGACCACGATGGGTTCACGGAGATGAGGCGTACGGGAAGGAATTCCTAATGTTAACTACGAGAGGGAACAGGAAACGTTTATGACTACCATGAATGCTGTGGCTGAGGCAGTGCGTGAGGCTGCAGTAGCAGCGGCTAGGGCTGTTGATCGTCTTGGAGTGAGAAACGAGAATGAGAATGAGCATGGGGAAGATAGTGGAAATGATGAGAATAACTTGGGGCATTTCGAAAGACCTATGACCCTTGCGACTTTTCTTTACCTGGTCGGTTTTTGTTAAAAACAGAAAATCGGTTTAACCGGGTTTACGGTTTACTGGTGCAGCTTAGCACCAGCACTCTCTGATGAATTTAGCAATGCTAAGGCCTCATTATACATGTTCTATTCTCATAATAAATATGTTACTAGTGTCATTTATGCTAGTAGCTCAGAAAATAATTTTTAGAGATGTTTTTACGAGTGTTCCGATACACCTAGTTTTAGTAGTTGTACACCAGAGATATTTTAATATTATTTTAATCCACCTCGAAGCCAACCAATCACAACTCACCTTACACCCCCAAGACCTCCAAGGCTGTCTCATTTCATCATTTTGGCCGAAAATAACAAGAGAGAAAAGAGAGAAATTTTCATGAACACTTAATCTTGAAAGCTTGATTTCTTCTGAACTAAAACTCAAATCAAAACTCCAATTTCACCAAAATGATCCTCTCTTCTTCCTCTACATAACCATGTAACTTATCAAGGATGGAAATAAGGTGAGATGGCTGTCTCCCTCCCATTTCAATTCGGTTTTCAAGGAAAACCATGCAAAACATGTGCTTTCTTGATGTTCTTCCTTAGGAATCATGCTTAACTTGACTTGAGGGCCAAGAAACGTGAATTTCCAGCAAGTCTAAGGTGAGATATCTCTTCCTAACATACTGAGTGAGATTTGGTCAGTTGATAGTTTTTGGATTTAAAGTTGTTCTTGATGTGATTTAGGAGGAAAAAGTGCTTAAGGAACACCTGAAAGTTTAACCGAATTAGGAGCAGCAAAACCAGGTAGGGATTGATGAATTTAATCTTGATTGATTGTGTTTGAGTTGTGTGATTATGATATGGTTTGGCTGTGCTTGAAATTGATTGTTTGTATGAGTAATTCTTGTTGAAATTTTGGTGAAAATTTGATGAAATTTGATGAAATTCAAGCTATGAATGTGTGTTCTTGTGGCTGCTGGAAAACGAAACCCTAGAGCTTAAATTGAGGTTCAATTTGTGTTAAAATCATGTAGAAAATATGGGGTTTTAGTGGCTGGAAATTTATTTTGAATTTTGGTTAAAATCGGTTGCTGAAAAAACTGAAAAACGGGTAAAAACAAAGAAAGAATCTGAAGAATTTACGAAGAACACGAAGAACACTTTGAGTGTGGTGAATAACAATGAAGAACACATTTTTGATCCATAAAAGGGCAAGGAAGTTAATATTTTGGTGTTTGGGGGGTTATTTTGTAATTTCCAAAAGTTAGGGTGGTAAAAGAAGAAATATTAAAAGTTACGGGTGGTAAAAAGTGAATTTTAAAGGTTAAAGGTTAAAGTAAAGTTAATTTTCGAAAATTTAATAATAAAATAATAAATATTAATAAAATATTAAATAATAATATTTAATTAAAAATAATATTTTAATAAAAATAATAAAATAATGCAGAAAAGGCAGTTTTCTGTAAAAGCTTTAGAAAGACAACTTTAAGCGCAGAATCTCATAATTACCTTCATAAAACACTTAGGGAGTGGTAAGAACATATTAGTGAGGCAAAGATAAAAGAAAGATAAAAAGTTGAAGAAAAGATAAAAACTAAAGAAAGGTCTGTAAGGTTTTAATAACAGAAAAACAGACAGAAATTAGTGAACGAACTAGGGCAACATAGTTAGTCCTTGAGTTGTGACTAGGGTTAGGTATAATATGAAAAGTTAAACTGTTTCAGTATAGACTTAATGAACCTATACTTGGGACAGGCGAACTATTCATACCGAAATTTACATAAACTTTAAATACATACGTTAAGCAGAGAAATCAGAGCAGAGTAGAGAAACACAGAAAATAGAGTAACCAGAGTAAAGTAAAGAGATAAAGAGAAAACGAGTAATACAGATACAGATGAAAAGAGTAATCAGAGAAGAGAAAAGAGATACAGAGAACAGAGTAATTAAAACAGAGTAAAGAGATACAGAGAAAAGAGAAACCAGAACAGAGTAAAGAGATATAAGAGAAGAGTAATATAATAAAGAGATATTTATATATATTAGTTGCTTGATGCAACCCAGAGCTATACTTATATATATATTAGTTGCTTGATGCAACCCAGAGCTATATTTATATATATATTAGTTGCTTGATGCAACCCAGAGCTATATTTAATATATATTAGTTGCTTAATGCAACCCAGAGCTTCTGTAGGGAAACTAAGTTACCTACAGCTATTTTCCGCTTCCCCAGAGCAGAGCAGAGTATATATATATTTTCCTACAGTAAGCAGAGGCTGTCTCAAATGAGCGGCTATTATTATATGCGCATTTATTTAGGAACGGAAAATCGTATTCGGGAAATCGGGATTACTCGTGACCGGATAAATGTCGGGATTGCGGGCAGCCAACCGACACATGAGCTCATGGCCTGCGTTAGGGCTAGACATGCATCATTCTTGTCTGCGCATCATTCTCTGTTGCATTCATTTCTGTGTGTGATCTACTTCTTTATGTTTGTCTGCTTGTATGCTATTTCTGTGCTTTATTTTCTTGTATTCTTTTGTTTGTGTTCTGCTTTCTGTTCTCTCTACTTTCTCTTTCTATCTTTATCTTCTGTTTACTGCTTCGCTATATTATGTTATTCGTCTACTAATCGACCCCAAATAAATGAACGTAACTAATAACCCCGGCCCTACTAAGAACTCCCCAGTTCTTACCCCTTCTCTCTCCCTTTCCCCTTCAGATGGAAGTAAGAGTAACTTACCATAGTTCGCTGATGACCGTTCGCAAGAAGAGAATTCTGCTCTAGATAGTCTTCTGAGTCTAAGGTGAATATCGTTCTCTGTTTACATGTATATACTGTGAGACCAGCCAACGTCTGCACCCCGTTCGTATGCGCACTTTAACCTAAATCCTGTGTACGAGATTCCTGTTGTGTGGCTACTTCATGAGGTACCAGAGAGACGTCCTATGGAAAAGTCTGATCGTGCAGAGGAGTAGCAGATGATGTTCTATCTTTTGATCACATTCCACCTAACTTGAGTTGTGAAGACTTAGAACGTACTTTCCCTCGCTTTAGTAGTTTAGAGGGACTAGGTGAGTATAGAGTCTAGGCTAGCCTAGGTGCCAGCTTAGGGACCTCTTGAACAGGTCAGGACTTGGGATGTTGTATATATATATATGTATATAGATATTATTTAGCTATATCTAGGGGTGTTCTAACTAACAGTCTATATGCTAATAAAGGCTGAATCACCGAATGTTGTCAACTACTTGTGATGTATTTTTGTGTGGTTGTTTATAACTGTTTTATCTGTTATTACTTGTGAATTGATTATAAATGATTTTGTCTATTAATCCAAATGTTTTTTTAAAAAAAAATACACCACGCAAATTAACTACGCGTTTAACAATGAATCAGGCTCATATGATAAATAATAGATAATAATTAGGAAGACAAATTGGTAGCGCTCAGTTTCTGGTATAATCCAGACATATTGAAAATTGGGTCGTTACATTAGTGACACTTACCTTTGTCACTAACGTTCCAATGTGCCCCTATTTCTCACGTTAGAGCCCACGTTAACTAAGTTAACGTGGCTTCTAACGTAGTCATGCTAGCCATCTCCAACGTTAGTGACAAAGGTGAGTGTCACTAACGTTGGCTCCTCATCTCTTTATCCACGTTAGCTTCCACGTTAACTAAGTTAACGTGGGAGTTAACGTTGCTCATGGTGGCTCTTGGTGGTTCACCCCAACGTTAGTGACAAAGGTAAGTGTCACTAACGTTGGCGACCAATTGCTCTCTCCACGTTAGCTTCCACGTTAACTAAGTTAACGTGGGAGTTAACGTGGCTTATGGAAGCTTGGCCAACGTTAGTGACAAAGGTGAATGTCACTAACGTTGGCTTCCCTTTTGCTTCTTAACGTTAGAAGCCACGTTAACTAAGTTAACGTGGCAACTAACGTGGCCAATTATGAGCTTGGTCCAACGTTAGTGACAAAGGGGAGTGTCACTAACGTTGGCCTTATTGTCTTCTTCCACGTTAGAGTTCACGTTAACTTAGTTAACGTTACTCTTAACGTGGGCTTGTGATGGCTTCGAGGGCGTTATTGGCGATTACCTTTCTCATTAACTTTCCAAGTTAGCACCCATTCCACGTTAGAGGTCACGTTAGTGGGACTAACGTGACTGCTAACGTGGTTCTTCTTTGCTTCCTTTGTCCTGAAATCAAGCAACAAAGTGCATCAAAGTTCTAGTCCAAGTCATGAGTCATGCATCATCCAATTTATCATATAATTCATGCAAAATTCTCATGAAATCATGTAAAGTGCACAATGTATGCTTGAATCAAGATGTAAGTGAATATCTACACAAAACTAGCTTATTTTCTAAGAAAATGCATGAAACTACCCTAAAAACAGTAAAGAAAAGGTCAGTGAAACTGGCCAAAATGCCCTGGCATCTCTTGTGTCGGAATAGGATCTCTCTATCCTTTTGCACACTATCACTGTGCCCAACATTCATGATTTTGAAGCTCGTCACAGTCATCCCGTCCTAGATTCTACTTGGAATACCGCAGACAAGGTTTAGACTTTCCGGATCTCAAGAATGTTGCCAATTGGTTCTAGCCTCTACCACGAAGGTTCTAATCTCACGGATTCGAATGCTCTGTTGTCAGGAGAGGCAAGTCAAATCCATGGATCAGAGACCCAAGAGATCATACTCCGGCTGTCGTCCAATGACTACGTTGAACATCATGTAGACTGCTTGTGGTTGTCAGGCACGCGAATCTTGGCTAAGCGAGTAACAAAGATAGTGGGTGATTGTCATGAGTCACCCCTTCATTCTGACTTAACTGAATTAAGTACGAGAGTATATCTTGGAGAAGAAGTAAGCGTGAATTGAAAGAGAAATAATAGTACTTGCATTAATTTATGAAGAACAGCAGAGCTCCGCACCTTAATCTATGAGGTGTAGAAACTCCACCGTAGAAAATACATAAGAGAAAGAGGTCTAGGCATGGCCGAATGGCCAGCCTCCTAAATGTGAAAAATGGCATAAGCCTAAAAGTCCAAAGATTACGAATACAATAGGAAAGACTAGTATTTATACTAAACTAGTTACTAAGGATTACAGAAATTGAGTAACTAAGTGCAGAGAGTGCAGAAATCCACTTCCGGGGCCCACTTGGTGTGTGCTTGGGCTGAGCATTGAGCTTTACACGTGCATAGGCCTTTTCTAGAGTTAAACGCCAGCTTGGATGCCTGTTTGGGTGTTTAACTCCAGTTCTGGTGCCAGTTCCGGCGTTTTACGCCAGAAAAGGGTCTCTGGCTGGCGTTGAACGCCAGTTTGGGCCATCAAATCTCAAGAAAAGTATAGACTATTATATATTTCTAGAAAGCACAAGATGTCTACTATCCAATGCAATTGAGAGCTCTCCAATTAGGCTTCTGTAGCTCCAAAAAATCCACTTCGAGTGCAGGAGGGTCAGAATCCAACAGCATCTGCAGTCCTTTCTCAGCCTCTGAATCAGACTTTTGCTCAGGTCCCTCAATTTCAGCCAGAAAATATCTGAAATTACAGAAAAACACACAAACTCATAATAAATTCCAGAAATGTGATTTTTGCATAAAAACTAATAAAAATATAATAATAAGTAACTAAAACATACTAAAAACTACCTAAAAATAATGCCAAAAAGCGTATAAATTATCCGCCCATCAGTCCTCATGATATTTGTATGCATGCATGAAATAATTGTTGATTGTCAGATGACAAACATATCTTGGAAAGCATGATTAGGGGGAAATTGAGTGAATCAACCCCATACACTTGAGCGAGTAGAGCGGATACACATCCGGTGAGGGTTCGATCGCTCAATTACATGTTTCCACCCATGATCATCTTTTCTTGCAAGTTTGTAAGATCTTTCAATGATTCAATTCAATTGTGGGTTTGCTTTGATTGTTATGCTTAGTCCTTGTACTTGTATATGTGTACTTGGAAGTTGACTTATTTTGACCAAGTAGTTGCATTCATTTAGATAGATTGCATATAGATAGGTTGCATGTAGTTAGCTTGCATTGAATAAATGTGATACCCTTTGCTTCTTTCTTCATTTTAGCATGAGGACATGCTTAGTTTAAGTGTGGGGAGGTTTGATAAACTCCAATTTTGTGGTTTATCTTGTGCTTATTTTGGGGGATTTTATCATCTTTTCTCACATTTATTCAATGAAATAGCATGGTTTTGTAATTCTCCCTTAAATTGTGCTTAAGTATAAAAACATGCTTTTTAGGCCCTTAAATTGGTGATTTTAATTCACTTTAATTCCATTCGATACCTTGATATGTTTGTTGAGTGATTTCAAGTACATAAGGCAAGTATTGGATGGAAGAAATAAAGAGAAAAGCATACAAAGTGGAGAATTCATGAGGAAACAAGGATTTGGAGTACATCAACCCACATGCACGTGCCATGCACGCGCACGCGTGCATTGGAGATTTTTCAAGCCACGCGCACGCGTCAAGCACGTGTACACATGAATAAGGGTTTTTGCCATTGACGTGCACGCGTCAAGTATGCGCACGCGTCAAGTACGCGCACGCATCAAGTACGCGCACGCGTGACGCGCAGCACGTGACTCACTTAAAGGCAAATCGCTGGGGGCAATTTCTGAGCTGCCCAGGCCCAAATCCAACTTGTTTCTGAGGGTATTTGATGCATAATTGAAGATTGAGCAAGTGGGGAGCAATTGTTTGTAACTTAGCATCATGTAGGTTAGTTTTTAGAGAGAGAAGCTCTTCTTCTCTCTAGAATTAGGGTTCTTAAGCTTATTTCCATCTTAGATCTAGGTTTTGATTAGTATTCGCATCTTGTTTTCTTTAAAATTTCATGCTTCTACACTTTGATTCCCTTAGTTTTCATGTTAATTTCCCTTTTATGCATCTTTTATGTTAATGCACTCATGTTGTATTTGGATTTTCTATTAATGCAATTTAATATTTGATGTTCTTTTATTGTTGATTTGAGCTGTGATCTTACTTTTCTTGCAATTGGTAGTTGTTAGATTTTATTGTTTTTGCACTTTTACTATGCTTTCTGGTGCATGAAATTGTGATCCATGGTAATGGCTCCAAAAACTTGGTGCTCTCATCTTAATTCATAATTTGTCACAACTTCGATACAACTAACCAGCAAGTGCACTGGGTCGTCCAAGTAATAAAACCTTACGTGAGTAAGGGTCGATCCCACGGAGATTGTCGGCTTGAAGCAAGCTATGGTTACCTTGTAAATCTCAGTCAGGCAGATATCAAATGGTTATGGAGTTTTTGAATAATAATAATAAATAAACAGAAAATAAAGATAGAAATACTTATGTAATTCATTGGTGAGAATTTCAGATAAGCGTATAGAGATGCTTTCGTTCCTCTGAACCTCTGCTTTCCTGCTGTCTTCATCCAATCAATCCTACTCCTTTTCATGGCAAGCTGTATGTCAGGCATCACCGTTGTCAATGACTACATCCTGTCCTCTCAGTAAAAATGGTCCAATGCGCTGTCACTGCATGGCTAATCATCTGTCGGTTCTCGATCATACTGGAATAGGATTCATTGATCCTTTTGCATCTGTCACTATGCCCAGCACTTGCGAGTTTGAAGCTCGTCACAGCCATCCCTTCCCAGATCCTACTCGGAATACCACAGACAAGGTTTAGACTTTTCGGATCTCAGGAATGGCCATCCATGGGTTCTAACTTATACCACGAAGATTCTGATTAAGGAATCCAAGAGATACTCATTCAATCTAAGGTAGAACGGAAGTGGTTGTTAGGCACGTGTTCATAGGGAATAATGATGACTGTCACAATCATCACATTCATGTTGAAGTGCGAATGGATATCTTAGAAGCGGAATAAGTTGAATTGAATAGAAAAATAGTAGTACTTTGTATTAATTCATGAGGAACAGCAGAGCTCCACACCTTAATCTATGGTGTGTAGAAACTATACCGTTGAAAATACATAAGTGATGAAGGTTCAGGCATGGTCGAATGGCCAGCCCCCAAAACGTGATCCCAGGATCAAAAGATAATCCAAAGATATCAAATACAATAGTAAACAGTCCTATTTATACTAAACTAGTTACTAGGGTTTACAGAAGTAAGTAATTGAAGCATAAATCTACTTCTGGGGCCCACTTGGTGTGTGCTTAGGCTGAGCTTGAAGTTTACACGTGCAGAGGCTTCTTTTGGAGTTGAATGCCAAGTTGTAACGTGTTTTTGGCGTTCAACTCTGATTCGTGACGTGTTTCTGGCGTTTAACTCTAGACTGCAGCATAGAACTGGCGTTCAACGCCCTTTTGCGTCGTCTAAACTCGAGCAAAGTATGGACTATTATATATTGCTGGAAAGCCCTGGATGTCTACTTTCCAACGCAATTGAAAGCGCGCCTTTTTGAGGTCTGTAGCTCTAGAAAATCCACTTTGAGTACAGGGAGGTCAGAATCCAACAGCATCAGCAGTCCTTCTTCAACCTCTGAATCTGATTTTTGCTCAAGTCCCTCAATTTCAGCCAGAAAATACCTGAAATCACAGAAAAACACACAAACTCATAGTAAAGTCTAGAAATGTGAATTTAACATAAAAACTAATAAAAACATCCCTAAAAAGTAACTAGATCCTACTAAAAACATACTAAAAATAATGCCAAAAAGCGTATAAATTATCCGCTCATCACAACACCAAACTTAAATTGTTGCTTGTCCCCAAGAAACTGAAAATCAAATAGGATAAAAAGAAGAGAATATACTATAAATTCCAAACTATCAATGAAACATAGCTCCAATCAGATGAGCGGGAGTTGTAGCTTTTTGCCTCCTGAATAGTTTTGGCATCTCACTTTATCCATTGAAGTTCAGAATGATTGGCATCTATAGGAACTCAGAGTTCAGATAGTGTTATTGATTCTCCTAGTTTAGTATGTTGATTCTTGAACACAGCTACTTTATGAGTCTTGGCTGTGGCCCTAAGCACTTTATTTTCCAGTATTACCACCGGATACATAAATGCCACAGACACATAATTGGGTGAACCTTTTCAGATTGTGACTCAACTTTGCTAAAGTCCCCAATTAGAGGTGTCCAGGGTTCTTAAGCACACTCTTCTTTTGCTTTGGACCTTGACTTTAACCGCTCAGTCTCAAGTTTTCACTTGACACCTTCACGCCACAAGCACATGGTTAGGGACAGCTTGGTTTAGCCGCTTAGGCCAGGATTTTATTCCTTTAGGCCCTCCTATCCACTGATGCTCAAAGCCTTGGGATCCTTTTTATTACCCTTGCCTTTTGGTTTTAAGGGCTATTGGCGTTTTGCTCTTGCCTTTTGGTTTTAAGAGCTTTTGGCTTTTTCTGCTTGCTTTTTCTTTTTCTTTCTCTCTTTTTTTTTCGCTATTTTTTTTTCTGCAAGCTTTTGTATTCACTACTTTTTCTTGCTTCAAGAATCATTTTTATGATTTTTCAGATTATCAAATAACATTTTTCCTGTTCATCATTCTTTCAAGAGCCAACATATTTAACATTCATAAACAACAACTTCAAAAGACATATGCACTGTTCAAGCATTCATTCAGAAAACAAAAAGTATTGTTACCACATCAATATAATTAAACTAAGTTCAAGGATAAATTCGAAACTCATGTACTTCTTGTTCTTTTGTAATTAAAACATTTTTCCATTTAAGAGAGGTGATGGATTCATATTCACTACTTTAAGGCATAGACACTTAGACACTAATGATCATGTAATAAAGACACAAACATAGATAAACATTTAACATAAGAAAACGAAAAATAGAAAATTTAAGAACAAAGAATGAGTCCACCTTAGTGATGGTGGCATTTTCTCCTTGAGGAACCAATGATGTCCTTGAGCTCTTCTATGTCTCTTCCTTGTCTTTGTTGCTCCTCCCTCATTGCTCTTTGATCTTTTCTAATTTCATGGAGGGTGATGGAGTGCTCTTGATGTTCCACCCTTAGTTGCTCCCAATAATTGTGTGGAGGAAAATGTATCCAGTGAGGTATCTCAGGGATCTCTTGATTTGTAGTCAAATGTTCTACCACTGAGCTATAAACCCTTGAGATGAATCTCTACATCTCCTATGACTCGAAGGTGGAAGCTTTTGTCTTCCCTTTCCTCTTTCTAGAGGTTTTTCTGGCCTTAGGTGCCATTAGTGGTTATGGAAGAATGTTGCTCGCCCTCGAGCAAAAGAAGAAAGAGTAGTAGTAGAAGAAGAAGATATAGAGGAGATGGAGGGATGTGTGTATTCGGCTATATGGGTGGGCTTGGGTGGGAAAGAGATTTTGAATTTTGAAGGTAGGTGGGGTGTATAGATGTGAGTGGTGAATGGAAAACAGAAGGGATGACTGTGAATGGAGAGAGGGAGGGTGATATAGGATTATGAGGAGGGAAGGTGAGTGGAGGTATGTGGTGATCCTGTGGGGTCCACAGATCCTGAGGTGTCAAGGTTTTACATCCCTGCACTAATTAGGCATGTAAAATGCCTTTGCATGCAATTCTGGCGTTTAAACGCCGAATTGGTGCTTGTTCTGGGCGTTCAGCGCCCAGATGCAGCATGTTTCTGGCGTTCAGCGCCAGCTTTCCTCAGTGTGCATTCCTGGCGTCTGAATGCCAGGATGCTGCTTGTTTTGGGCATTCAACGCCAGATCCATGCTCTGTTCTGGCGTTGAACGCCAGCCAGATGCTCCTTACTGGCGTTTAAACGCCAGTAAGCCCTTCCTCTAGGGTGTGATTTTTCTTCTGCTGTTTTTGATTTTGTTTTTTATTTTTCTATTTATTTTGTGACTCCACATGATCATGAACCTAATAAAACATGAAAGAACAATAAAAATAAAAATAAAATTAGATAAATAAAAATTGGGTTGCCTCCCAACAAGCACTTTCATGGGAAGCAGAAGCTGGTGAATTAAAAATTTATTAAAATGGTTACGTTGCAAGTATATTTCTTAACTCACCGAAAATCTGCCTATCAATTTAAAAATATGTCATAGAGAGTTTAAATTAAAATTACTGGGAGTTTTAAGTCCCAGGTCGTCTCCCAACGAGTTGCAGAAAAGTGTGCTGTTTTATTAATCAGATGTTCCAAGAAGTTGAGCTAAGTAATTTGGAATTTAAATTGAGGAATTTTAAATAATATAAATAAAAGCCTTGACTGGGAATTGATTAGTTAGAATCTCTATCATTGATGGAGTGATTTTTTAAGATTGATTTATAATTAACGGTTACTCTATTTGGTTATCCTTTACTAGGTAAGAGAAAGTCAAACAAGTTGGAATGCCAGATCTGTTCACGAGTTGCAACCCACTTAGTTCAAAGGGATTGACGTTGGTGACAGGATAGCAATCCAACATTTAACCCAACTACAAATTTCTCCTTCAATCCTTCCAACTCAAGAGTTCCTTTTAATCAACTCCCCATCAAGTAATGAAACTACTCACGCATTGTAAATAAAGAATCCATGGCACATGAAAGGGAATTAAAAGAAGACATGATTATTGGAATTGAAATTGAATTAAAAAAGAAATAATCCTTGCATTAATTAATCATAAAAGTATCCGAATGACAAAATTGAACATAACAAAGAACATGGAAGAATAAAACCAAGTTAAGAGAACAAACTAGAGTGATGAAGTCTTGATGAGGAAATAACTCTTCTCAATGTTCCAATGCTAAGACCAATTGAAAATTAAAATTCTAAAAACTAGAGAGAAAAACCTAAGAGAGTGAAAAAAACTAGATCTAAAACTATTGAATGAATGTGTCTCTTGTTTCTGCATTTTCTCTGACTCTAGTCTGCTGTTCCGGGCCGAAAATTGGGCCGAAATAAGGTCCAAAATCGCCCCCAGCAAATTCTGCAGATTATGCAGATCGCACATGTCACGCGATCGCGTCATCCATGCGGACGCGTCGCTTGTGCTTTTTCCTCTCCACGCGTTCGCGTAAGCCATGCGGCCGCGTCACTGCGATTTGCGCTCCTTCGCGCGGTCGCGTGAGCCATGCGACCGCGTCACTTCTCGCTGGTTATCTCCTTAAATTCTTGTGTTCCTTCCATTTTTGCTAGCTTCCTCTCCAATCTCCATCTCATTCATGCCCTATAAAACCTGAAACACTTGACACACAGATCACGGCATCGAATGGAATAAAGAAGAATTAAAATTAAATAATTAGAGTCTCTAGGAAGCAATTTTCAAACATGTACTAAATTTAGGAAGGAAATATAAATGCATGTTAAATTGATGAATAAGTGGGTAAGGATCATGACAAAACCACACAATTAAATACAATATAAACTATAAAATAGTGGTTTATCAACCTTCCCACACTTAAACATTAGTATGTCCTCATGCTAAATTGAAGGAGACAAGGAAATGAGTATGAACATGTAGAAACTCATGAAATGCAATGCAATCCTACATATATAAATCAATGCAACTATATGATTATTGTCCACTTGATCAAAAGTAAATAAGCCCTTCAAAAGAATTACAAATCAAATTCCACTAATTCTATCATTATACAATAAAACCGATAAAAGTGCAAGAAGATAGCTTATGAAAGCAGGAAACATGAAAATTCAAGCATTGAACCCTCACTGATAATGTATGTACGCTCTAATCTCTAGTGTATAGGGTAATCACTCTATTCTTCTCTAGTCATGTTTTCTAACTTTTGTTTTTCTCCTAACCCATCAACAACAGTTAATATACCAATGCAAACATCATGAGGTCTTTTCAGGGTTGTAATGGGGCCAAGGTGCAGGTAAGGGTATACATATGGCTAAGTGAGCTTTATAAATTGAATCTTTAATTAACCTAAGCTCTCACCTAATATACATATATTCTATATACTTTTAAATTCATGCCTAGCTACCCATAAGTCCCTTTTTCAACCCATACTCATGTTTCAACTTTGTAATTTTAATTCTATCATATGTGCATTGATCTTTGAATTCTGAATTTAACATTGGGGTAATTTTGTCCCCTTATTTATTTGTTTATCAATTTTTTTTGAATTGAAATAAATAAAGCTTATCGACGCACATAGATTTTTTATTCTTATAGTTTCACATGAATAGGTATCCAAATTCCCTTTAAATTTTCATGACACATCCCCTTAACAACTTTTGTTCCCACAATTTCCCATACTTAACTAGCACACACAATTCTATCTTAAGCTAACCAAAGATTCAATTTGGGATATGCAATTTGTTTTTCAGCTTAAGGTTAGTAATGTGGTAAAATATAGAACAAATGGGGTTTTAAAGGCTCAAAGTGGTTAACAAGGGTAATTGAAAAGGGTAGGCTTGATTTGGATAAGTGAGTTTAAACAAATAATCGCCTCAATCATGTGCAAGCATGTAAATAAAATAAATATTGGACATATAAGATAAAACAAAATATAGATTACAATCATAGAGAAGTAAACACACAAGAATAAAATAATTATGGTTAAATGATGTAACCATACATAAAGGCTCAAATCTTTCACAGGTTGTGTGTTCTTTAGCTCAAACATCATGTTCCAAATACAACTAAAGTAGATTTATCATAAAAATTTTGAAAAATTAGTGAAATTTTATTCCAAAGATAGATTTTTAAAAGAAACTTATTGTCTTTTCAATCAAGTAGAACATGCATGCAACTATTCTAACCTATGCAATTTATTCTATTCTATAAAAGAAAAAAAATCTAACTAAAATATTCTAATTATTGGTGTACAGAGAAGAGAAATTACCTCCGGAAGTCAAGTACTGACCGACCTCCCCACACTTAAGGCTTTGCACCGTCCTCGGTGCCATCTGTCAGGAACAGGGGTAGGCTGGTGGCAGTATCTCCACAGTCGGGACCATCATGGCTCCTGGTGCTGGTAAAAGAAGTGGAGTCCGGAGTGTCTGAGTCCTTGAATTTGCCCATGATCAGCTCCTTGAGGTATGTGAATCGGCGCTTGTTACGACGCTCTCTCATCTTAGCTTTCTGTTCATGCCGATCTAACTTTTCAAGTAACTGCTGGAGCAATTTCTCAGTGGTAGATGCTTGTGGTGTTGAAGAAGGAATATCTTCAACTGGCTCAGTAGGCTGGCTTGTAGTGGCTGCTGAAAGTCTGAGGTATTTCCCGTTAGGGACATATTGATCATCCTGTGGAAGCATGGTTTTGGTGTCCCCAGCTCTGTAGGAGACCCCGGCTGCTGAAACAAGATCTGAGACCAGGGCGGGGAAAGGTAGGTTGCCCGCGATTTGTACATGCTCCATAGCATTCCGGATGTGTCTTGAGAGATTCAGAGGTTGGTCTGTAAGGATGCACCATAGTAGAACAGCCATGTCTGCAGTGAAGGAGGACTCATGAGTGCTCGGAAAGACGTAATGGGACATGATCTGTGCCCATACGCGAGCCTCCAAGGTAAGTGCGGAAGCCAAGATTCGCTTAGGGCGGGTACGGTGGTAGCCGTAGATCCAACGGCTGCCAGGTAATGCAATGACTCCGAGAATGGAGTCCCAGTCAAATTGGTATCTCTGGAGCTGAAGGGTGGCTTCTTGAAAAGCGTCCATTCCTGCTGGAAAAGAGGGAAGACTCAGAGCTTGCTGGATGGCCTCTTCTGTAATGGGCACTTGCTTCTGTCGGACATAAATAGACTGCAGGGTCGGTATGTAGAAGTTGGAGTAGAACTCAACTACCCAAGAAAGATTGACCTGCCTTGGCTATCTTCGTAGGAAACCCCATTGTCTTCATTCAATTTGCGGCTCAACAAAGGTAGCAATATTGGATGGGAGGATAAGAAGGTATTCATTGTTGTAGTTCCTTTCTACTAGGATAGGGAACATCTGCTCACAGTAGCGATTGGGAAATCGCGCAGCGTCCTTCGCTGGAAAGGCTTTCTCCTTTTCATCAACCTTTATTATCCTCTTAACTCTTTTTGTTGAGGGCTTGACTACGGTGGAAGAAGGCTCTGCCACTAATGTTCTTTTAATTCCTCTTCTTGCTGGTGGTTTGGAAGTAGCTTTCTCTTTTCCTTTCTTGGTGGCCATCTTGAAAGAAGGGAAGAGAAAGTAAATTAAATTCAAAGAGATATACAGCAAGGAAGGAAACGGAAAAGAGGGTGATAGATGAACATTAAGGTATGCTGACATTAACACATGCTCGCGAGTACGTGTGAAAAGCCAACGATAGAAAATAGCTAGTGCATATAAAGACAAATGAATGCAAGGTGTTTATTGGCATGCTGGCAAAGGGCAAGAGTAGCATAGACCAAGCAATACTTTGTAACAAACCATCACGTTTGTATTGACAATTAAATTCAATTAATAAAATAAGAAGGAGAATTTGTGAAAAGCAAGCATTGAATAGTAGAGTAAAGTAATGTAGAAAAGTGCATAGTGCTATATGGGCTTTTTCACAAACACATGGCATGCATGTTAAACAAGATATAAAAAGTATGAAATTGAACATGCAAGCAATCCCTTAAAAATAATAATAATTGTCAAATAAATTGTAACAAGTCACAAGCATATAATGAGGGATAATGACTCAAAAAAATTTCTAACACCATGTAAAAAGGGAAAAGAAGAATAAAGAAAATAGGAATAATTAAAAGAAGAAGAAAAGAAAAAGAAAATACATCTAGAACAATAAAAAAAAGATAGAAAAAGAAAGAAGGAAGAAGAAGGTAAAACCTTGTTAATGGAGGAGAGAGAGAGAGAGAGTGAAAGGTGAGATAGAAAAGGGAAGGGAGAAGGAAGAAAGAAGGAGGGAAAAGAAAAATTAGGATTTGGAGGAAAGAAAGATAAGATAATTTGGCAATTTAGGTTGAGCTGTGCGGCGCATGCGACGCGGCTGCGTGGGGCACGCGTTCGCGTGGGTGCGCATCAGGTAAGGAGACGCGATCGCGTCAGTCACGCGGTCGCGTGACCCGTGTTGTGCTGCTGGCGCGAGTGCAGCCTCGCACCAGCACAACTCTCTGTTCAATTTATTTTAATAGCCAAAATTGGGTGACGCGATCGCGTGGGTCACGCGATCGCGTGATTGTGCGTTAGAAAATAATTGACGCGGCCGCGTCGGCGACGCGGTCGCGTGACAAGTATTGTGCTTCCAGCACCAATCCAGCACCACTCTCGCACTATATAGCATTGTGCACCCTTTTACGTCGAAAATGCAGGGCACGCGGCCGCGTTGGGCACGCGGTCGCGTGGGGTAATTTGTGCCATTGGCACGACTCCAGCGCTGCTCCTGCGTAACTTTCTATTCATTTTTATTTTTCTTTACTCCCTCTGCCACGCGGACGCGTCGCTGGTGCGATCGTGTCGCGCGGCGAGAAAAAAAAATTTTTTTTTAAGGAAAGATAAAGACATGCAAATGAAAGAGCACGAAAGCACTAATAAAGAGAAGAGTTATTAAAGAAGAAAAACTAAAAGTGAAGAAAAGAACGATCATACTGCGGTGGGTTGTCTCCCACCAAGCACTTTGCTTTAACGTCCGTAAGTTGGACACTCCACTAGCTCAATCTGTTGCTATGTGGGGATCTTCCAAGTAGAGGATCTCAAGCTCCTTGCTTTTCTGCACCTTCTCACCATGGTACAGCTTCAGGTGGTGTCCATTAACCTTAATAAGTTCAGAGCTTGAAGGATGGCTTAGGTGATAAACTCCGTACGGTTCAGCCTTCTCTACTCTGTGTGGACCTTCCCATTTTGATCTTAACTTACCGGGCATTAGCCTTAGTCGGGATTTGTAAAGGAGGATAAAATCTCCAGGTTGAAATTCTTTCTTCTTGATGTTTTGATCATGCACAGCTTTCATCCTTTCCTTACAAATTCTGGAATTCTCATAAGCTTCTAGGCGAAGGTTCTCTAGTTCCTGCAGTTGCAACTTCCTTTCAGCTCTGGCCTTCTCAATTTCCATGTTGCACTCTTTAACTGCCCAGAAGGCTCTGTGTTCGATTTCAACTGGAAGATGGCAAGCTTTTCCATAAACTAAGCAAAAGGGACTCATCCCAATGGGTGTCTTGTATGCTGTTCTATATGCCCACAGTGCATCTTGTAGTCTGGTGCTCCAGTCTTTTCTATGAGGCTTTACTATCTTCTGCAAAATACGCTTAATTTCTCTGTTTGATACCTCGGCTTGCCCATTAGTTTGGGGATGGTAAGCTGTTGCAACTTTATGGATTATCCTATGCTTCTTCATCAATCCTGTTAGTCTCCTGTTACAAAAGTGGGTGCCTTGATCGCTCACGATCGCTCGTGGTGATCCAAAGCGGCATATAATATGGTTTCTCACAAAGGAAACAACAGTGTTAGCATCATCAGTGCGGGTAGGAATTGCTTCCACCCATTTGGAAACATAATCCACAGCTAACAATATATAAAAATATCCGCTAGAATTTGGAAATGGACCCATGAAGTCAATGCCCCAAACATCAAAAATTTCACAGAAAAGCATATATTGTTGAGGCATCTCATCCCTCTTGAATATGTTACCAAATTTCTGGCATGGGTGACAAGATTTCCAAAACTCAGCAGCATCTCTAAAAAGAGTAGGCCACCAGAATCCGCAGTCTAAGATCTTTCTAGCTGTTCTTTGAGGGCCAAAGTGTCCTCCATTCTCAGATGAATGACAGGCCTCTAAAATGGACTGGAATTCTGATTGAGGTACACAACGTCTAATTATCTGGTCAGTGCCACATCTCCATAAATATGGGTCATCCCATATATAATATTTAGACTCGCTTTTCAGCTTGTCTCTTTGATGTTTAGAAAAATGTGGAGGAAATGTGCGGCTAACTAAGTAATTAGCAACAGGTGCATACCAAGGGGATACCTCAGATACTGCTTGCAGGTTGTCAAAAGGAAAATTATCATCTATAGGAGTAGAATCATCCTTAATATGTTCAAGGCGACTCAAGTGGTCTGCTACTAAATTTTGATTACCACTCCTATCCTTTATTTCTAAATCAAATTCTTGTAACAGCTGTATCCAACGTATAAGTCTTGGTTTGGATTCCTTTTTAGCTAATAGATACTTTAGAGCTGCATGGTCCGAATACACTACTACTCTAGTACCAAGTAAATAAGCCCGGAATTTATCCAGAGCAAAAACAATAGCAAGTAGTTCTTTCTCAGTAGTAGTATAATTGGACTGGGCAGTGTCTAAAGTCTTAGACGCATAAGCAATAACAAAAGGATCCTTACCTTCATGCTGAGCCAGCGCTGCTCCTACTGCATGGTTGGAAGCATCGCACATGATTTCAAACGGCTGGCTCCAGTCGGGTCCTCTCACAATTGGGGCTTGAGTTAGAGCAGTCTTCAGCTTATCAAACGCTTGTTTGCAATCCTCACTGAACTCGAACTCAATATCCTTTTGCAGTAATCTGGATAAGGGAAGTGCTATCTTACTAAAGTCCTTAATAAATCTCCTGTAGAAACCTGCATGGCCAAGGAACGAAAGGACTTCCCTCACAGAAGAGGGGTAAGGTAAACTAGAAATAACATTCACCTTTGCTGGGTCTACAAAAATGCCATTATTAGATACCACATGTCCTAATACAATCCCTTGCTTTACCATAAAGTGGCATTTTTCGAAATTCAATACAAGGTTTGTATTAACACATCTATCTAATACTCTAGATAATCCAGCTAAGCAAAGGTTAAAAGAATCACCATAAACGCTAAAATCGTCCATAAAAACTTCCATACAGTCCTCAATAAGATCAGAGAAAAGACTCATCATGCACCTTTGGAAGGTTGCTGGTGCATTGCACAAGCCAAAGGGCATTCTCTTATAAGCATAAGTCCCAAAAGGACATGTAAAAGTAGTCTTTTCCTGATCCTCAGGAGCTATATGAATCTGGAAATAACCTGTGTAACCATCTAGAAAGCAATAATGTGATTTACCTGACAGGCGATCCAACATTTGATCAATGAATGGAAGTGGGTAGTGATCCTTACGAGTAGCTTGGTTGAGACGCCTGTAATCAATGCAGACTCTCCAAGCATTCTGAACTCTAGTTGCTATGAGCTCTCCATGCTCATTCTTCACGGTAGTGACTCTGGACTTCTTGGGCACCACTTGTACTGGGCTTACCCATTCACTGTCTGAAATGGGATATATGATATCGGCTTCCAATAGTCTGGTCACTTCCTTTTTGACAACTTCCAAGATGGTGGGATTCAATCTCCTTTGTGGTTGACGGACAGGTCTTGCTCCCTCTTCTAAAAATATTCTGTGCTCGCATACTTGAGGGTTAATTCCCACTATGTCTGTCAAACTGCACCCAATTTCCTTCTTATGCTTCCTCAGTACATCAAGTAACTGCTCTTCTTGTTGAGAAGTTAGTTCCCTTGCAATAATAACCGGAAGCTTCTGCTCATCCTCAAGATAAGCATATTTGAGATGTGGAGGGAGAGGTTTCAATTCTAACTTTTGATCGTGGGCAGGCTCTGGATTATCTGGGGCTTGTGAAAATGGCGAAGTGCCCTCACTGTCAGTTAAGACGGTCCCCACACTTGGGCCTTGTCCAGTGTGCCTCTCTTCAAACTCTTCTTTTTGAACTTCAGCCACACTTTCGTCTATGACATCACACTGGAAGATAGAACGATCTTCTGAGGAGTTGTCAATGACTCCATTCAGATTAAAAATCACTGTGCGGCCATCTATTTCAAAGGAGTATGTTCCTGAAAAAGCATCCAATTTGAATTTTGATGTTTTCAGGAATGGTCTTCCAAGTAGGATTGATGATGGCTTATCTGAATCATTATGGGGCATCTCCAAGATATAAAAATCAGTGGAAAATGTGAGCCCTTTAATGTTCACCAAAACATCTTCAGCAACTCCAGCCACTGTAATAATGCTTTTATCTGCTAACACAAAACGAGCTGCCGACCTTTTTAAGGGAGGGAGCCTCAAAACATCATATATGGACAAAGGCATTATACTGACACATGCTCCTAAATCACACATGCAATCATAAATTACTACACTACCAATAGTACAACTAACTATGCAAGGACCTGGATCACTACATTTTTCAGGTAATCCTCCCATTAAAGCAGATATAGAACTACCTAAAGGAATAGTTTCTAATTCATTAATTTTGTCTTTATGGATACATAAGTCTTTTAGAAACTTTGCATATTTAGGTACTTGCTGAATAACATAAAAAAGGGGAATAGTTACCTCAACCTTTTTGAATATTTCTACCATTTTAGGATCAGGTTCTAGCTGCTTCCTGGGCTTCCTTGCAAGTTGTGGAAATGGAATGGGAGTAGTGTTTTCTGTGGTGCCTGTGCCTTTTTGTGCTTCTTCCTGTGGTTGAGCTATCTCTTCTTCAGCTATGTCCTGTATATCCTCTTCCTCTTCAACATCTTCGATTTCTACCACCTCTTCAGCTGAGGCGTATTCTGGTGAGCTTGGTTCCTTCTGATTCCTCTCCTGCAGTGTGGTTCCGGACCTCAGGGTGATGGCATTAATGCCTCCCTTTGGATTGGGTAATGGTTGAGAGGGGATTCCAGTGGTGCTTGAAGGTTGGTTACTGGAATTTTGTGCTGAACCAAGCTGTGTCATAAAAGCTTGCAGAGTAGAGGTGAGACCATTCAGACTGCCGTTAATAGTTTTCACGATGGTACTTTCCATGGCCAGTTATCTTTTCTCAAAAGCTTGTAATAAATCTTCATTAGAAGATATAGAAGAATGAGTAAATTGAGAGGTTTGCTACTGATTGTTCGGTGGTCCTTGGTTTTGCCTCAGGTGAGGTGCTCGGTAAGGTTGATTTTGCTGCCTGTTGTTGTTATTATTCCACCTCTGATTTTCCTGATTATCTCTGCCTCCCCTATTATTTTTGTCCCTCCAATTTTGGTTTGAATTGTCCTGCCATCCATGGTTATTATTTCCACTTTGACTGTACCCTTGGTTGGGACGGTCATAGAAGTTGTGAGTGGATGCCACCATGTTGTCTTTTTGTTGGAGCTGCGGGCATTCATCAGTGTAATGGCTGTAATCAGCACAAATTCCGCAAATTCTTTGTGGAACTAGTTGTTGGTTTTCCTGCGGTTGAGTTTGCTGAGCTTGTTGATTCAACTGCATTTGCTTCAGCAGGTTGGTCATCTCACAGATGCTTTGATTTAGAGCAGCAGTCTCTATGCCAGAAGATACTTCTGCAACGGCTTTTGAACGGCCTTGTTTCTGTCTGTGGTTCCAAGTAGATTCAGCTAAATCACTGATCAATTGCCAAGCTTCATCGGTGGTCTTGTACTTCTTCATAGACCCATTGCTGGCACTTTCCAATGTGGTCTTATCTTGGGGCCTCATACCTTGTGTGATATAGCTGGGTAGCACGATCTTGTCAATCATGTGGTGGGGGCATGCTTCCAGAAGATTATTGAAGCGCTCCCAGTATTCAAAGAGAGTCTCATTGTCATCCTAAACAATTATAGAGATATCCTTCCTCAGTTTATCAGTAACTTCAGATGGAAAGAATTTCTCCAGAAACTTCTTTCTGAGTGTATCCCAGTTGGATACATTTGCTATAGGTTGAGTGTAGTACCACTCTCTTGCTTTTCCCTCAAGAGAGAACGGAAAAGCTTTCAGCAGAATTGAAGTTTCATCAGTGCCATCACGCCTGACAGTAGAACAGGCTACCTGGAAATCTCTCAAGTGCTTGATAGGCTCTTGAGCAGGTAGGCCATGAAACTTGGGCATCAAATTTAACAGTGCGGTCTTTATTTCAAAATCCGTAGCTACCGCTGGATGATGCGCTTGAAACGGTTGCATTGTAAAATCAGGAGCTCCTTCCTCCTGAATGGTAACTCTTCTAGCTGCCATGTTTTCTGCACGTAAAACAACCGAATCAGTAGAACGGGGGCTGGTTTCTTCCTCAGATTCACTTTTAGATCCGCCCTCAGAGCGGGCTAACCTACGCTGTTCTCGCCTTATTCGTGAAATTGTTCTTTCAATTTCAGGATCGAATATTAGCAAGCGCGGATCAGGAAGTGAACGTGTCATTTGACGGAAGAAACATGCTGCTCATAGTAGCAAAATTAAATAAAATGCAAATAAATAAATTCTAATTAATAAAATTAGCACTCTATTGCAACTCCCCGGCAACGGCGCCAAATATTGATGGGAAGCAGAAGCTGGTGAATTAAAAATTTATTAAATTGGTTACGTTGCAAGTATGGTTCTTAACTCACCAAAAATCTGCCTATCAATTTAAAAATATGTCACAGAGAGTTTAAATTAAAATTACTGGGAGTTTTAAGTCCCAGGTCGTCTCCCAACGAGTTGCAGAAAAGTGTGCTGTTTTATTAACCAGATGTTCCAAGAAGTTGAGCTAAGTAATTTGGAATTTAAATTGAGGAATTTTAAATAATATAAATAAAAGCCTTGACTGGGAATTGATTAGTTAGAATCTCTATCATTGATGGAGTGATTTTTTAAGATTGATTTATAATTAACGGTTACTCTGTTTGGTTATCCTTTACTAGGTAAGGGAAAATCAAACAAGTTGGAATGTCAAATCTGTTCACGAGTTACAACCCACTTAGTTCAAAGGGATTGGCATTGTTGACAGGATAGCAATCCAACATTTAACCCAACTACAAATTTCTCCTTCAATCCTTCCAACTCAAGAGTTCCTTTTAATCAACTCCCCATCAAGTAATGAAACTACTCACGCATTGTAAATAAAGAATCCATGGCACATGAAAGGGAATTAAAAGAAGACATGATTATTGGAATTGAAATTGAATTAAAAAAGAAATAATCCTTGCATTAATTAATCATAAAAGTATCCGAATGACAAAATTGAACATAACAAAGAACATGGAAGAATAAAACCAAGTTAAGAGAACAAACTAGAGTGATGAAGTCTTGATGAGGAAATAACTCTTCTCAATGTTCCAATGATAAGACCAATTGAAAATTAAAATTCTAAAAACTAGAGAGAAAAACCTAAGAGAGTGAAAAAAACTAGATCTAAAACTATTGAATGAATGTGTCTCTTATTTCTGCATTTTCTCTGACTCTAGTCTGCTGTTCTGGGCCGAAAAATGGGCCGAAATAAGGTCCAAAATCGCCCCCAGCAAATTCTGCAGATTATGCAGATCTCACATGTCACGCGATCGCGTCATCCATGCGGACGCGTCGCTTGTGCTTTTTCCTCTCCACGCGTTCGCGTAAGCCTTGCGGCCGCGTCACTGCGATTTGCGCTCCTTCGCGCGGTCGCGTGAGCCATGCGACCGCGTCACTTCTCGCTGGTTATCTCCTTAAATTCTTGTGTTCCTTCCATTTTTTCTAGCTTCCTCTCCAATCTCCATCTCATTCATGCCCTATAAAGCCTGAAACACTTGACACACAGATCACGGCATCGAATGGAATAAAGGAGAATTAAAATTAAATAATTAGAGTCTCTAGGAAGCAATTTTCAAACATGTACTAAATTTAGGAAGGAAATCTAAATGCATGTTAAATTGATGAATAAGTGGGTAAGGATCATGACAAAACCACACAATTAAACACAATATAAACTATAAAATAGTGGTTTATCACACTTCTTTAATGTCAATAGCTTGACAGTGGCCTCTCATGGAGCCACACAGGTGATCAGGTCAATTTTATAGATTCCCAACACCAAACTTAGAGTTTGGATATGGGAGTTCAACACCAAACTTAGAGTTTGGCTGAGGTCTCCCAACACCAAACTTAGAGTTTGACTGTGGGGCTCTGGTTGACTCTGTTTTGAGAGAAGCTTACTGTGCCTCTTTTCCATGTTTACAGAAAGGTGACCTTGAGTTTTAAACACAAGGGAGTCCTCATTCAATTGAAGGACTAATACACCTCTATCTATATCAATCACAGTTCTTGCTGTAGCTAGGAAAGGTCTTCCAAGGATGATGGATTCATCCTCCTCCTTCCCAGTATCCAGGATTATGAAATCAGCAGTGATGTAAAGGCCTTCAACCTTTACTAACACGTCCTCTACTTATCCATAAGCCTCTTTTCTTGAGTTGTCTGCCATCTCTAATGAGATTCTGGCAGCTTGCACCTCAAAGATTCCCAGTTTCTCCATTACAGAGAGTGGCATGAGATTTATTCCTAACCCAAGGTCACATAAAGCCTTCTCAAAGGTTATGGTGCCTATGATACAAGGCATTAGGAACTTTTCAGGATCCTATTTCTTCTGAGGCAGTCTCAGTTGATCCAATGCATTTAGTTCATTGGTGAACAGGGGAGGTTCATCTCCCCAAGTCTCTTTACCAAATAAATTGGCATTCAGCTTCATGATTGCACCAAGGAACTTGGCAACTTGCTCTTCAGTAACATCCTCATTCTCTTCAGAAGAGGAATATTCATTAGCGCTCATGAATGGCATAAGGAGGTTCAATGGAATCTCTATGGTCTCTAGATGAGTCTCAGATTCCTTTGGTTCCTCAGAGGGAAACTCCTTATTGATCACTGGACGTCCAGGAGGTCTTCCTCACTGGGATCACGTCCTCCTCCTCTCTTGTGGGTTTGGCCATGATAGTCAATTCAAGGGCCTTGCACTCTCCTTTTGGATTTTCTTCTGTATTGCTTGGGAGAGCACTAAGATGGGTTTCAGTGATCTTCTTACTCAGCTGGCCCACTTGTGCTCCAAATTTCTAATGGAGGACGTTGTTTTATTCATGAAACTCAGAGTTGCCTTAGATAGATCAGAGACTAAGTTTGCTAAATTAGAGGTATTTTGTTCAGAGTTCTCTGTCTGTTGCTGAGTGGATGATGGGAAAGGCTTGCTATTGCTAAACCTGTTTCTTCCACCATTATTAAAGCCTTGTTGAGGCCTTTGTTGATCCTTCCATGAGAAGTTTGGGTGATTTCTCCATGAGGGGTTATAGGTGTTTCCATAGGGTTCACCCATGTAATTTACCTCTGCTATTGCAGGGTTCTCAGGATCATAAGCCTCTTCTTCAGAAGATGCCTTTTGAGTACTGTTGGATGCAGCTTGCATTCCATTTAGATTTTGAGAATCATATTGACTTGCTGAGTCAATATTTTATTCTGAGCTAATATAGCATTCAGAGTATCAATTTCAAGGACTCCCTTCTTCTGAGGCGTCCCATTACTCACAGGATTCCTATCAGAAGTGTACATGAACTGGTTATTAGCAACCATGTCAATGAGTTCTTGAGCTTCTGCAGGCATTTTCTTTAGGTGAATGGATCCACCTGCAGAAGTATCCAATGACATCTTAGCTAATTCAGACAGACCATCATAGAATATATCCAGGATGGTCCATTCTGAAAGCATGTCAGAAGGACACTTTTTGGTCAGTTCCTTGTATCTTTCCCAAGCTTCATAGAGGGATTCACCTTCTTTTTGTCTGAAGGTTTGAACATCCACTCTAAGCTTACTCAGCTTTTGAGGAGGAAAAAACTTGGCTAAGAAAGCGTTGACCAGCTTATCCCAAGAGTTCAGGCTATCTTTAGGTTGAGAATCCAACCATATTCTAGCTCTGTCTCTTACAGCAAACGGGAAAAGCATGAGCCTGTAGACTTCAGGATCTACTCCATTAGTCTTAACAGTGTCACATATCTGCAAGAATTCAATTAAGAACTAAAAGGGATCTTCAGATGGAAGTCCATGAAACTTGCATTTTGTTGCATCAGAGAAACTAATTGAGGTTTAAGCTCAAATTGTTTGCTCCAATGGTAGGGATGGAGTGCTTCTTCTATGTAATTGAATTAGGTGAGTAAAGTCACAGCATCTCCTTGCATTATTATTATTTTCGGCTGTCATCTCCTCTTCCTATTCGAAAATTCCTGTAAGGGTTGTCTCTGGATTGTTGTATTTTAGCTTCTCTTAGTTTCCTCTTCAGAGTCCTTTCAGGTTCAGGATCTGCTTCAACAAGAATGTTCTTGTCCTTGCTCCTGCTCATATGAAAGAGAAGGGAACAGAAAAATAATAATAGGGATCCTTTTTACCACAGTATAGAGGTTCCCTTGTTGTGAGTAGAAGAAAAGAAGAGTAGAAAAGAAAAGAAAGGAGAATCCAAACAGAAGGGTGAGGAGAGCAGAGATATGAGATGAAGAGAAGTGTTGGTAGATGAATAAATAAATAGAAGAAGATGAGAGGTGAGAGGATTTTCGAAAATTAAAAATTAAAAATTAAAGTTAAATTTCGAAAATAGTTTTTGAAAAAGGGTTAATGATTTCAAAAATTAAGAGGGGAAATAAATTAAAATTAAAAATTAAAATAATTAGTTAATTAAAAAAAATTTTGAAAAAGAGGGAAGGATTTTCGAAATTTAAAGGTAAAAGTTAGTTGGGTAGTTTTACTAAAGATAAGAAACAAACAATCAATTAGTTAGTTGAAAGAGATTTGAAATTCAAAATTTTTTTTTTAAAAAATAAGAAGATAAGAAGTTAGAAAAGATATTGAAAAAGATAAGATAAAAAGATATTTTTGAAAAGATATGATTGAAATTATTTTTGAAAAAGATTTGATTTTTAAAATCACAATTAATGACTTTATTCAACAAGAAATCACAAGATATGATTCTCGAACTTAAAGTTTGAATCTTTCTTAACAAGTAAGTAACAAACTTGAAATTTTTGAATCAAAACATTAATTGTTGATGATATTTTCGAAATATGATGTAAAATTAAGAAAAAGATTTTTGAAAAATATTTTTAAAATTTTCAAAAATAAATAAGAAAAATGAAAGAGATATGATTTTTGAAAAAAGATTTTGAAAAGATAAGATTTTTAAATTGAAATTTGATTTGACTCATAAGAAACAACTAATTTAAAAAATTTTTGAAAAAGTCAATCCAAATTTTTGAAATTTATGAGAGAAAAAGGAAATATATTTTTTTGATTTTTGAATTTTTAATGATGAAAGAGAAAAACAAAAAAATGACTCACAACATGAAAATTATGAATCAAAACACATGATGCATGCAAGAACACTATGAATGTCAAGATGAACACCAAGAACACTTTGAAGATCTTGATGAACATCAAGAACATATTTTTGAAAAATTTTTTATGCAAAGAAAACATGCAATACACCAAACTTAGAAATCTTTAATGCTTGGACTCTAACAAACGAAAAATGCATATGAAAAACAAGAAAATTAAAGATCAGACAAGAAGACTTACCAAGAACAACTTGAAAGATCATGAAGAACATTATGAATGCATGAATTTCGAAAAATGCATAATTTTTAGAAAAAATGCAATTGACCCAAACTTGAAATTGACTCAAGACTCAAACAAGAAGCACAAAATATTTTTGATTTTATGATTTTATTAATTTTTTTTGGATTTTTGTATTTTTTTCGAAAAACATATAGGAAAAAGAAAATAAGAAATTCAAATTTTTAATAAGAATTCCAGGAATCTTTCAATGTTGGCCTAAAGCTCCAATCCAAGGGTTAGACATGGCTCAGTAGCCAGCCAAGCTTTAGAAGATACAAATCAGGCATATAACAGCTGATACTTCATCCAACTTCATATACATGCCTTTTATGTTGACAAGTGGAAGCCTCAATCTAAAAGGATTTGGATATGGCTTTACAGCCAGCCAGGCTTCAACATGTTACTATGAAACTTAGAATTATTCTTAAAAATTGAATAATTTACGAAAACAAAGGAAATTTTTTTTGAAAGATTTTGTTTTTTTTGAAATAGAAAAATATATTCAT
>NC_092049.1:74722968-74806332 GCF_003086295.3 Arachis hypogaea | reverse complement strand
ACAGTCCTCAATAAGATCAGAGAAAAGACTCATCATGCACCTTTGGAAGTGCTGGTGCATTGCACAAGCCAAAGGGCATTCTCTTATAAGCATAAGTCCCAAAAGGACATGTAAAAGTAGTCTTTTCCTGATCCTCAGGAGCTATATGAATCTGGAAATAACCTGTGTAACCATCTAGAAAGCAATAATGTGATTTACCTAACAGGCGATCCAACATTTGATCAATGAATGGAAGTGGGTAGTGATCCTTACGAGTAGCTTGGTTGAGACGCCTGTAATCAATGCAGACTCTCCAAGCATTCTGAACTCTAGTTGCTATGAGCTCTCCATGCTCATTCTTCACGGTAGTGACTCCGGACTTCTTGGGCACCACTTGTACTGGGCTTACCCATTCACTGTCTGAAATGGGATATATGATATCGGCTCCAATAGTTGGTCACTTCCTTTTTGACAACTTCAAGATGGTGGGATTCAATCTCTTTGTGGTTGACGGACAGGTCTTGCTCCCTCTTCTAAAAATATTCTGTGCTCGCATACTTGAGGGTTAATTCCCACTATGTCTGTCAAACTGCACCCAATTCCTTCTTATGCTTCCTCAGTACATCAAGTAACTGCTCTTCTTGTTGAGAAGTAGTTCCTTGCAATAATAACCGGAAGCTTCTGCTCATCCTCAAGATAAGCATATTTGAGATGTGGAGGGAGAGGTTTCAATTCTAACTTTTGATCGTGGGCAGGCTCTGGATTATCTGGGGCTTGTGAAAATGGCGAAGTGCCCTCACTGTCAGTTAAGACGGTCCCCACACTTGGCCTTGTCAGTGTGCCTCTCTTCAAACTCTTCTTTTTGAACTTCAGCCACACTTTCGTCTATGACATCACACTGGAAGATAGAACGATCTTCTGAGGAGTTGTCAATGACTCCATTCAGATTAAAATCACTGTGCGGCCATCTATTTCAAAGGAGTATGTTCCTGAAAAAGCATCCAATTTGAATTTTGATGTTTTCAGGAATGGTCTTCCAAGTAGGATTGATGATGGCTTATCTGAATCATTATGGGGCATCTCCAAGATATAAAAATCAGTGGAAATGTGAGCCCTTTAATGTTCACCAAAACATCTTCAGCAACTCCAGCCACTGTAATAATGCTTTTATCTGCTAACACAAAACGAGCTGCCGACCTTTTTAAGGGAGGGAGCCTCAAAACATCATATATGGACAAAGGCATTATACTGACACATGCTCCTAAATCACACATGCAATCATAAATTACTACACTACCAATAGTACAACTAACTATGCAAGGACCTGGATCACTACATTTTTCAGGTAATCCTCCCATTAAAGCAGATATAGAACTACCTAAAGGAATAGTTTCTAATTCATTAATTTGTCTTTATGGATACATAAGTCTTTTAGAAACTTTGCATATTTAGGTACTTGCTGAATAACATAAAAAGGGGAATAGTTACCTCAACCTTTTTGAATATTTCTACCATTTTAGGATCAGGTTCTAGCTGCTTCCTGGGCTTCCTTGCAAGTTGTGGAAATGGAATGGGAGTAGTGTTTTCTGTGGTGCCTGTGCCTTTTTGTGCTTCTTCCTGTGGTTGAGCTATCTCTTCTTCAGCTATGTCCTGTATATCCTCTTCCTCTTCAACATCTTCGATTTCTACCACCTCTTCAGCTGAGGCGTATTCTGGTGAGCTTGGTTCCTTCTGATTCCTCTCCTGCAGTGTGGTTCCGGACCTCAGGGTGATGGCATTAATGCCTCCCTTTGGATTGGGTAATGGTTGAGAGGGGATTCCAGTGGTGCTTGAAGGTTGGTTACTGGAATTTTGTGCTGAACCAAGCTGTGTCATAAAAGCTTGCAGAGTAGAGGTGAGACCATTCAGACTGCCGTTAATAGTTTCACGATGGTACTTTCCATGGCCAGTTATCTTTTCTCAAAAGCTTGTAATAAATCTTCATTAGAAGATATAGAAGAATGAGTAAATTGAGAGGTTTGCTACTGATTGTTCGGTGGTCCTTGGTTTTGCCTCAGGTGAGGTGCTCGGTAAGGTTGATTTTGCTGCCTGTTGTTGTTATTATTCCACCTCTGATTTCCTGATTATCTCTGCCTCCCCTATTATTTTGTCCCTCCAATTTTGGTTTGAATTGTCCTGCCATCCATGGTTATTATTTCCACTTTGACTGTACCCTTGGTTGGGACGGTCATAGAAGTTGTGAGTGGATGCCACCATGTTGTCTTTTGTTGGAGCTGCGGGCATTCATCAGTGTAATGGCTGTAATCAGCACAAATTCCGCAAATTCTTTGTGGAACTAGTTGTTGGTTTTCCTGCGGTTGAGTTTGCTGAGCTTGTTGATTCAACTGCATTTGCTTCAGCAGGTTGGTCATCTCACAGATGCTTTGATTTAGAGCAGCAGTCTCTATGCCAGAAGATACTTCTGCAACGGCTTTTGAACGGCCTTGTTCTGTCTGTGGTTCCAAGTAGATTCAGCTAAATCACTGATCAATTGCCAAGCTTCATCGGTGGTCTTGTACTTCTTCATAGACCCATTGCTGGCACTTTCCAATGTGGTCTTATCTTGGGGCCTCATACCTTGTGTGATATAGCTGGGTAGCACGATCTTGTCAATCATGTGGTGGGGGCATGCTTCCAGAAGATTATTGAAGCGCTCCCAGTATTCAAAGAGAGTCTCATTGTCATCCTAAACAATTATAGAGATATCCTTCCTCAGTTTATCAGTAACTTCAGATGGAAAGAATTTCTCCAGAAACTTCTTTCTGAGTGTATCCCAGTTGGATACATTTGCTATAGGTTGAGTGTAGTACCACTCTCTTGCTTTTCCCTCAAGAGAGAACGGAAAAGCTTTCAGCAGAATTGAAGTTTCATCAGTGCCATCACGCCTGACAGTAGAACAGGCTACCTGGAAATCTCTCAAGTGCTTGATAGGCTCTTGAGCAGGTAGGCCATGAAACTTGGGCATCAAATTTAACAGTGCGGTCTTTATTTCAAAATCCGTAGCTACCGCTGGATGATGCGCTTGAAACGGTTGCATTGTAAAATCAGGAGCTCCTTCCTCCTGAATGGTAACTCTTCTAGCTGCCATGTTTTCTGCACGTAAAACAACCGAATCAGTAGAACGGGGGCTGGTTTCTTCCTCAGATTCACTTTTAGATCCGCCCTCAGAGCGGGCTAACCTACGCTGTTCTCGCCTTATTCGTGAAATTGTTCTTTCAATTTCAGGATCGAATATTAGCAAGCGCGGATCAGGAAGTGAACGTGTCATTTGACGGAAGAAACATGCTGCTCATAGTAGCAAAATTAAATAAAATGCAAATAAATAAATTCTAATTAATAAAATTAGCACTCTATTGCAACTCCCCGGCAACGGCGCCAAATATTGATGGGAAGCAGAAGCTGGTGAATTAAAAATTTATTAAATTGGTTACGTTGCAAGTATGGTTCTTAACTCACCAAAAATCTGCCTATCAATTTAAAAATATGTCACAGAGAGTTTAAATTAAAATTACTGGGAGTTTTAAGTCCCAGGTCGTCTCCCAACGAGTTGCAGAAAAGTGTGCTGTTTTATTAACCAGATGTTCCAAGAAGTTGAGCTAAGTAATTTGGAATTTAAATGAGGAATTTTAAATAATATAAATAAAAGCCTTGACTGGGAATTGATTAGTTAGAATCTCTATCATTGATGGAGTGATTTTTTAAGATTGATTTATAATTAACGGTTACTCTGTTTGGTTATCCTTTACTAGGTAAGGGAAAATCAAACAAGTTGGAATGTCAAATCTGTTCACGAGTTACAACCCACTTAGTTCAAAGGGATTGGCATTGTTGACAGGATAGCAATCCAACATTTAACCCAACTACAAATTTCTCCTTCAATCCTTCCAACTCAAGAGTTCCTTTTAATCAACTCCCCATCAAGTAATGAAACTACTCACGCATTGTAAATAAAGAATCCATGGCACATGAAAGGGAATTAAAAGAAGACATGATTATTGGAATTGAAATTGAATTAAAAAAGAAATAATCCTTGCATTAATTAATCATAAAAGTATCCGAATGACAAAATTGAACATAACAAAGAACATGGAAGAATAAAACCAAGTTAAGAGAACAAACTAGAGTGATGAAGTCTTGATGAGGAAATAACTCTTCTCAATGTTCCAATGATAAGACCAATTGAAAATTAAAATTCTAAAAACTAGAGAGAAAAACCTAAGAGAGTGAAAAAAACTAGATCTAAAACTATTGAATGAATGTGTCTCTTATTTCTGCATTTTCTCTGACTCTAGTCTGCTGTTCTGGGCCGAAAAATGGGCCGAAATAAGGTCCAAAATCGCCCCCAGCAAATTCTGCAGATTATGCAGATCTCACATGTCACGCGATCGCGTCATCCATGCGGACGCGTCGCTTGTGCTTTTTCCTCTCCACGCGTTCGCGTAAGCCTTGCGGCCGCGTCACTGCGATTTGCGCTCCTTCGCGCGGTCGCGTGAGCCATGCGACCGCGTCACTTCTCGCTGGTTATCTCCTTAAATTCTTGTGTTCCTTCCATTTTTTCTAGCTTCCTCTCCAATCTCCATCTCATTCATGCCCTATAAAGCCTGAAACACTTGACACACAGATCACGGCATCGAATGGAATAAAGGAGAATTAAAATTAAATAATTAGAGTCTCTAGGAAGCAATTTTCAAACATGTACTAAATTTAGGAAGGAAATCTAAATGCATGTTAAATTGATGAATAAGTGGGTAAGGATCATGACAAAACCACACAATTAAACACAATATAAACTATAAAATAGTGGTTTATCACACTTCTTTAATGTCAATAGCTTGACAGTGGCCTCTCATGGAGCCACACAGGTGATCAGGTCAATTTTATAGATTCCCAACACCAAACTTAGAGTTTGGATATGGGAGTTCAACACCAAACTTAGAGTTTGGCTGAGGTCTCCCAACACCAAACTTAGAGTTTGACTGTGGGGGCTCTGGTTGACTCTGTTTTGAGAGAAGCTTACTGTGCCTCTTTTCCATGTTTACAGAAAGGTGACCTTGAGTTTTAAACACAAGGGAGTCCTCATTCAATTGAAGGACTAATACACCTCTATCTATATCAATCACAGTTCTTGCTGTAGCTAGGAAAGGTCTTCCAAGGATGATGGATTCATCCTCCTCCTTCCCAGTATCCAGGATTATGAAATCAGCAGTGATGTAAAGGCCTTCAACCTTTACTAACACGTCCTCTACTTATCCATAAGCCTCTTTTCTTGAGTTGTCTGCCATCTCTAATGAGATTCTGGCAGCTTGCACCTCAAAGATTCCCAGTTTCTCCATTACAGAGAGTGGCATGAGATTTATTCCTAACCCAAGGTCACATAAAGCCTTCTCAAAGGTTATGGTGCCTATGATACAAGGCATTAGGAACTTTTCAGGATCCTATTTCTTCTGAGGCAGTCTCAGTTGATCCAATGCATTTAGTTCATTGGTGAACAGGGGAGGTTCATCTCCCCAAGTCTCTTTACCAAATAAATTGGCATTCAGCTTCATGATTGCACCAAGGAACTTGGCAACTTGCTCTTCAGTAACATCCTCATTCTCTTCAGAAGAGGAATATTCATTAGCGCTCATGAATGGCATAAGGAGGTTCAATGGAATCTCTATGGTCTCTAGATGAGTCTCAGATTCCTTTGGTTCCTCAGAGGGAAACTCCTTATTGATCACTGGACGTCCCAGGAGGTCTTCCTCACTGGGATCACGTCCTCCTCCTCTCTTGTGGGTTTGGCCATGATAGTCAATTCAAGGGCCTTGCACTCTCCTTTTGGATTTTCTTCTGTATTGCTTGGGAGAGCACTAAGATGGGTTTCAGTGATCTTCTTACTCAGCTGGCCCACTTGTGCCTCCAAATTTCTAATGGAGGACGTTGTTTTATTCATGAAACTCAGAGTTGCCTTAGATAGATCAGAGACTAAGTTTGCTAAATTAGAGGTATTTTGTTCAGAGTTCTCTGTCTGTTGCTGAGTGGATGATGGGAAAGGCTTGCTATTGCTAAACCTGTTTCTTCCACCATTATTAAAGCCTTGTTGAGGCCTTTGTTGATCCTTCCATGAGAAGTTTGGGTGATTTCTCCATGAGGGGTTATAGGTGTTTCCATAGGGTTCACCCATGTAATTTACCTCTGCTATTGCAGGGTTCTCAGGATCATAAGCCTCTTCTTCAGAAGATGCCTTTTGAGTACTGTTGGATGCAGCTTGCATTCCATTTAGATTTTGAGAAATCATATTGACTTGCTGAGTCAATATTTTATTCTGAGCTAATATAGCATTCAGAGTATCAATTTCAAGGACTCCCTTCTTCTGAGGCGTCCCATTACTCACAGGATTCCTATCAGAAGTGTACATGAACTGGTTATTAGCAACCATGTCAATGAGTTCTTGAGCTTCTGCAGGCATTTTCTTTAGGTGAATGGATCCACCTGCAGAAGTATCCAATGACATCTTAGCTAATTCAGACAGACCATCATAGAATATATCCAGGATGGTCCATTCTGAAAGCATGTCAGAAGGACACTTTTTGGTCAGTTCCTTGTATCTTTCCCAAGCTTCATAGAGGGATTCACCTTCTTTTTGTCTGAAGGTTTGAACATCCACTCTAAGCTTACTCAGCTTTTGAGGAGGAAAAAACTTGGCTAAGAAAGCGTTGACCAGCTTATCCCAAGAGTTCAGGCTATCTTTAGGTTGAGAATCCAACCATATTCTAGCTCTGTCTCTTACAGCAAACGGGAAAAGCATGAGCCTGTAGACTTCAGGATCTACTCCATTAGTCTTAACAGTGTCACATATCTGCAAGAATTCAATTAAGAACTAAAAGGGATCTTCAGATGGAAGTCCATGAAACTTGCAGTTTTGTTGCATCAGAGAAACTAATTGAGGTTTAAGCTCAAAATTGTTTGCTCCAATGGTAGGGATGGAGATGCTTCTTCTATGTAAATTGGAATTAGGTGCAGTAAAGTCACCAAGCATCCTCCTTGCATTATTATTATTTTCGGCTGTCATCTCCTCTTCCTATTCGAAAATTCCTGTAAGGTTGTCTCTGGATTGTTGTATTTTAGCTTCTCTTAGTTTCCTCTTCAGAGTCCTTTCAGGTTCAGGATCTGCTTCAACAAGAATGTTCTTGTCCTTGCTCCTGCTCATATGAAAGAGAAGGGAACAGAAAAATAATAATAGGGATCCTTTTTACCACAGTATAGAGGTTCCCTTGTTGTGAGTAGAAGAAAAGAAGAGTAGAAAAGAAAAGAAAGGAGAATCCAAACAGAAGGGTGAGGAGAGCAGAGATATGAGATGAAGAGAAGTGTTGGTAGATGAATAAATAAATAGAAGAAGATGAGAGGTGAGAGGATTTTCGAAAATTAAAAATTAAAAATTAAAGTTAAATTTCGAAAATAGTTTTTGAAAAAGGGTTAATGATTTTCAAAAATTAAGAGGGGAAATAAAATTAAAATTAAAAATTAAAATAATTAGTTAATTAAAAAAAATTTTGAAAAAGAGGGAAGGGATTTTCGAAATTTAAAGGTAAAAAGTTAGTTGGGTAGTTTTACTAAAGATAAGAAACAAACAATCAATTAGTTAGTTGAAAGAGATTTGAAATTCAAAATTTTTTTTTTAAAAAATAAGAAGATAAGAAGTTAGAAAAGATATTTGAAAAAGATAAGATAAAAAGATATTTTTGAAAAGATATGATTGAAATTATTTTTGAAAAAGATTTGATTTTTAAAATCACAATTAATGACTTTATTCACAAGAAATCACAAGATATGATTCTCGAACTTAAAGTTTGAATCTTTCTTAACAAGTAAGTAACAAACTTGAAATTTTTGAATCAAAACATTAATTGTTGATGATATTTTCGAAAATATGATGTAAAATTAAGAAAAAGATTTTTGAAAAATATTTTTAAAATTTTCAAAAATAAATAAGAAAAATGAAAGAGATATGATTTTTGAAAAAAGATTTTGAAAAAGATAAGATTTTTAAATTGAAAATTTGATTTGACTCATAAGAAACAACTAAATTTAAAAAATTTTTGAAAAAGTCAATCCAAATTTTTGAAATTTATGAGAGAAAAAAGGAAATATATTTTTTTGATTTTTGAATTTTTAATGATGAAAGAGAAAAACAAAAAAAATGACTCACAACATGAAAATTATGAATCAAAACACATGATGCATGCAAGAACACTATGAATGTCAAGATGAACACCAAGAACACTTTGAAGATCTTGATGAACATCAAGAACATATTTTTGAAAAATTTTTTATGCAAAGAAAACATGCAATACACCAAACTTAGAAATCTTTAATGCTTGGACTCTAACAAACGAAAAATGCATATGAAAAACAAGAAAATTTAAAGATCAGACAAGAAGACTTACCAAGAACAACTTGAAGATCATGAAGAACATTATGAATGCATGAATTTTCGAAAAATGCATAAATTTTTAGAAAAAATGCAATTGACACCAAACTTGAAATTGACTCAAGACTCAAACAAGAAGCACAAAATATTTTTGATTTTATGATTTTATTAATTTTTTTTTTTGGATTTTTGTATTTTTTTTCGAAAAACATATAGGAAAAAGAAAATAAGAAATTCAAAATTTTTAATAAGAATTCCAGGAATCTTTCAATGTTGGCCTAAAGCTCCAATCCAAGGGTTAGACATGGCTCAGTAGCCAGCCAAGCTTTAGAAGATACAAATCAGGCATATAACAGCTGATACTTCATCCAACTTCATATACATGCCTTTTATGTTGACAAGTGGAAGCCTCAATCTAAAAGGATTTGGATATGGCTTTACAGCCAGCCAGGCTTCAACATGTTACTATGAAACTTTAGAATTCATTCTTAAAAATTTTGAATAATTTACGAAAACAAAAGGAAATTTTTTTTTTGAAAGATTTTTGAAAAAAAAAATATATTTTTTGAAAATAAAACGAAAAAGAAAATTACCTAATGTGAGCAACAAGATGAACCGTCAGTTATCCAAACTCGAACAATCCCCGGAAACGGCGCCAAAAACTTGGTGCACGAAATTGTGATCCATGGTAATGGCTCCAAAAACATGGTGCTCTCATCTTAATTCATAATTTGTCACAACTTCGATACAACTAACCAGAAAGTGAACTGCGTCGTCCAAGTAATAAAACCTTACGTGAGTAAGGGTCGATCCCACGGAGATTGTCGGCTTGAAGCAAGCTATGGTTACCTTGTAAATCTCAGTCTGGCGGATATCAAATGGTTATGGAGTTTTCGAATAATAATAATAAATAAACAGAAAATAAAGATAGAAATACTTATGTAATTCATTGGTGAGAATTTCAGATAAGCGTATAGAGAGGCTTTCGTTCCGCTGAACCTCTGCTTTCCTGCTGTCTTCATCCAATCAATCCTACTCCTTTCCATGGCAAGCTGTATGTCAGTCATCACCGTTGTCAATGGCTACATCCTGTCCTCTCAGTGAAAATGGTCCAATGCGCTGTCACTGCATGGCTAATCATCTGTCGGTTCTCGATCATACTGGAATAGGATCCATTGATCCTTTTGTGTCTGTCACTACGCCCAGCACTTGCAAGTTTGAAGCTCGTCACAGCCATCCCTTCCCAGATCCTACTCGGAATACCACAGACAAGGTTTAGACTTTTCAGATCTCAAGAATGGCCATCCATGGGTTCTAACTTATACCACGAAGATTCTGATTAAGGAATCCAAGAGATACTCATTCAATCTAAGGTAGAACGGAAGTGGTTGTCAGGCACGTGTTCATAGGGAATAATGATGACTGTCACGATCATCACATTCATGTTGAAGTGCGAATGGATATCTTAGAAGCGGAATAAGTTGAATTGAATAGAAAAATAGTAGTACTTTGTATTAATTCATGAGGAACAGCAGAGCTCCACACCTTAATCTATGGTGTGTAGAAACTCTACCGTTGAAAATATATAAGTGATGAAGGTTCAGGCATGGTCGAATGGCCAGCCCCCAAAACGTGATCCCAGGATCAAAAGATAATCCAAAGATGTCAAATACAATTGATGCATAATCTACTTCCGGGGCCCACTTGGTGTGTGCTTGGGCTGAGCTTGAAATTTACACGTGCAGAGGCTTCTTTTGGAGTTGAACGCCAAGTTGTAATGTGTTTTTGGCGTTCAACTCTGATTTGTGACGTGTTTCTGGCGTTTAACTCCAGACTACAGCGTAGAACTGGCGTTCAACGCCCTTTTGTGTCATCTAAACTCGAGCAAAGTATGGACTATTATATATTGCTGGAAATCCCTAGATGTCTACTTTCCAACCCAATTGGAAGCGTGCCATTTTGAGGTCTGTAGCTCTAGAAAATCCACTTTGAGTGCAGGGAGGTCAGAATCCAATAGCATCAGCAATCCTTCTTCAACCTCTGAATCTGATTTTTGCTCAAGTCCCTCAATTTCAGCCAGAAAATACCTGAAATCACAGAAAAACACACAAACTCATAGCAAAGTCCAGAAATGTGAATTTAACATAAAAACTAATAAAAACATCCCTAAAATGTAACTTGATCCTACTAAAAACATACTAAAAACAATGCCAAAAAGCGTATAAATTATCCGCTCATCACTTTCCATTTGTACCCACCAAGTGTTTGACAAAATGATTGGTTGGGCTTTAGATTAGATTTTGAGCATTCTTGGCTTGGAAAGAGTAATTAGGCAATCTTGAGTCATGAATACCCAACTCATATTGGTGATCTAGAGTTGTTAGCTAGTATTGTTTTCATTAACTCTAATCTCTTGCTAATTTGATTAGCAAGTTGATTAGGACATTTGGATTGAGATTAGCTAGTCTTGTTAGACTTTCTTCAAGTGTGAAGATGATATGTTACCTTCTTCCATCGTCGAGGATGACGTAATAAGATAAATTCTTGTTTATTATTGTGACATGATTAATTAGTCTTGTTTGACATTCTCCCTATGTGAAGATGACATGATACCTTTTTCCGTTTGTTAGAGTTAACTAAATAAGATGAATTAATCATTGCATGACTAGAATAGAGAGCCTATGTTCTCAATCTTTGCCATAAATGTCTCTCTTTATTACTTGCTTTCTCTTATTTACTTGTCTTATTTAAATACATGCTTAATTTACTTTTCTTGCCCCTTTATTTTATTACCCCTTTTACCAATCAAACCCCTTGTATCTTCATAGCCAATAATTGAACACTTCATTGCAATTCCTTGTGAGATGACCCAGAGTCTAAATACTTCAGTTAATTCTTATTTGGGGTTTGTTCTTTGTGACAATCAAAATTTTTGCATGTGAGGATTCTTTGTTGGTGTAGAACTATACTTGCAACGAGAATTCATTCAATTGAGGAAATTCTATACCGTACAAGGATTCCGAGCATCACTACTCCTAGTGAAATAAAAAAGTAATTAGAAAGAGTTTTCAAGCTAATTCAAATATTAATGTTTTCCGAAATATTATTTATAATCCAAGATGGAGTTAGAATATTTTCCAACAATTCTAAATCTTTAGGGATGAAGAACAAAAACTTGATCATGAAATATATCAAAGCATAAACCTCATATAAAATAAAACACTTAGATTAATAATCCAATAAAAGATGAACAGAGCTCTTAACCTTAACAAAGGAGATTAGTTGCTCATGTTTTTCGAGAAAACCTTAAAATTATAAAAAGTAAAAGTGCCCCTAAGCCTATGTAAACCCCGAATAACTAGTGAAAAATTAGCCAATAAATTAATTATTAATTCAAAAAATTAGAAAATTTTAATTTTATAGTTTAATGAGGTAGAATTAATTAAAACATGAATTTTGACACTAATTTTAAAGATTTTGGCCCAAAATTGGGCCAACTGGCTAAATCGAGCGAACCGGACCCAAGCGGGCCCAAGCCCACTCACTTAACCCACATATAAGCTGAATGTTCAGCCTCTTTTCTCCCTTCATTCACAAATTCCACGAAGAAGAAGAAGCATGGAGACTAAAACCTAATCCCCTTTTCACCTCAAAATTCATTTGCTCATAACTTTCAATCCGGAGCTCTGATTGACGAGCCATTAGCGGCCACGCATTCGTCTCGAAATTCTTTACAAAACTCCCCCAATAATTTGGCAAGAAAATTATGATTTTGTGCCCAGATCTCCCTTTTTTAGTTTCGTGATTTGAGTTTTGGAATTTGAGAGACTTTGTGATTCTAATGGTTTAGGGGTACTCTAGCAGTAGATAATCACAAGGTTTTGCCCATGTCACCTGTGGGTAAGGTGAGAAACTCATATTCCTTGTGAATACTTTGATTTTTGTGAAGTTTAGGTATTGATTTGTGGTTATGAATGGAATTATATGTATTAGATTAAAATTATGTTAAATTGGAGTTAAATTAGTACATATTGGAAGCTTAGAATTGAATCATGGGAGCTGGAAATTCAATTGGTGAGGAGTTGGAGCTTTGGATCTTAAGGAACGGTGGATAATTAAGGTGTTATGGGCTTAGGGAGGAATTGGCCAAGGTATGGTTTCGGTTTCTCGTAACTGATGAGGTATGGTTAGCTGACTGTACGGCAGGATTGAACTATTTATATTGTTGATGATTGGATTTGGTGGACATGTATGAGGGTTGGAAATGTTGAAATTGTGGTTGAGACTTTGATGTTATGATATGTGATATTGTATGTGAATATTTACAATGGAAATATTGATGTTGTTTTGGTAAGCTTTGGTTTAGATTTTAAAAGGTTTGACATTTATTGCTTTGAAAGTTGACTTTTGAAAGTTTTAAGAAAAATCATGATTTTTGGCCAATTTTGGTGGAGAGTAACTTGGCCTCCAGACCTCCGAATTTTATTAAGCATCTCTTGAAAGAAAATTTGGTCCGAGAGGTTTACACCGTTTGAAGAACAGAGGAAAAATATTTTAAAACGAGAAAGTTATGAGCAATCAAAGACTGATGTGCAAAATAGAAATTCTGGACTTAGCAGCTTTTTGAGATTTCTACTAAGAATGTGTACGTGAGGAACACATGCGACGCGAGCAGTCCATTCGGGTTGGAACACTCGCGTATGCGAGCAAGGGTATCGCATACACGACCACCCATTTTTAGTCGTGTGGTAACTCACGGTAGGGGTGTGCATATGCACAACCCCTGTTTTTCTGAAATATGAATTATTGTGTTTCTAAACCAATCCTCTAACTTTCAAAGCCTTTATAACTCTCATTTAAAGCCTGGTAGATATATTTTATGGTAGTGAAGTATGGTTGGGACTGTTGCGAAAGATATCTTGTTGGTGAAGAAAGAGGTAAAAATGAATGATGAGGGTGGCGGAAGTAGTATTTATGTAATGAGCCTGAAGGCTGTGTTAAATTATGATTTATGGCTGATAATGATTATGTTTGAGATATACGTGACCGGGTATGATGCAGTAGTATTATTCACTTGCTCCGGGTATAAATTAAGAATGAATAGATGAATGAGAATGAAATGTTATGATAATGAAATATGTTTCTGAATATGACTCCGGGTAAGATGCAGTGGTGCTATCCACTTGCTTCGGGTAAGAGTCCAAAAGCTGGGTAAGATATAAGGGTGTTATCCACTTACTCTGAGAGATTTCGAGGCTTTGGGTAAGATGCATGGGCTGTGTTCTGTCGCCACTTGCTTCGGGTCGAGAACTGTAACACCGCCTGGGTAAGAGGCAGGGTTAAGTTATCTCCTGCTTCAGGTATGCAAGTAAGATGCAAGGGTTGCGGCGTTGTCCCACTTGTTCCGTGTTTGGTGTTCTATCCATGGTTAGCTACCAGGACATGTTGGGCTGGCTTTGTAACTGACAGTTGATATCAACGGCCAATAGGAAAGGCATCCATCATATGCATCTATTCGACTTGTTTGAGTTTACATTGTTTGGGATTGTCTTTGTGAAATTACTGTGCTTGCTCGCTATATGATTTTCTTGCTATACATGTATACTACTTGTGTTTGCTTTGTCTGTTTTGTTTGTCTGTATGGTTCTACTGGTGTTCGGAGGATTGGAGGACAGGCGATGATTTTATGGATTAAATTAGAATTGAGATAGAATCAAGAATACTTAGATAATCTACCCTATTTATGGTTTTATATTTACAAACTTTAAGACTTAAATATGAGTGTTGGAGTTCTAGGATCGCCTTTGGCCTTCTCAGGACATTATATGTTAGATATATGGGCATTGTTACCATGCTGAGAACTTTTGTTTCTCACCCCATACATATTTTGTGGTTTTCAAATGCAGGACATGAGGCACCTCATTGAGGCATGTTAGAAGCTTCTAATAGCAAAGATATCTATGTCTTTTGGGGCTTTATTTTGGTTATATGTATATATGTAGATACTTATTTATCTCCACTATTTATGTATATGATGTATTAATTTCCTCTTAGATGTTATTTTGGAGAAACAAGTTCCGTAAAACTATATTTTGGGTTCTCTTATATATATGTATATATATACTTATGTGCTCTGGCTGGTTTATCTTTGCAAGCCGAGTCTTGAGCTTTGTTATCTGTATTTTGGAACTCTTTGGAAGATATCCATGTTAGCTTACTCTTACCTTGCTTCGTATATGTTGTCGCTTCGTGAGTGTTGCGCTTTTCATTTTACCGCTTTTATTTTTACTTTTCTTCAAAGGCTCCTAGTTATAAACTTTTTCAAACTATATTATATATATAATTTTACTTTTCGAGATCGTAATACCTCACCACCTCTCTCTTATTACTTAAGCATAAAATTCTGTGTGGTAGGGTGTTACAGCCTGGCTGTCAGTGACTTCTTTCCTTAAATACTAACTCTGAACAAATTTAAAATTCAAAACTTAAAATAGAATCCAAAATTAAAAACAAAATCAAATCTACTTCATAAATGTTTTCCACCAGCCAAGCTCTCGATCTTTTCTCCTTGCAGTCCTTAATTAATGCTGTGATTAGTTAAGCCTTGAGTAAATCAGTTAATTGTTAAAGAATCGGAGGACTTGGTAAGTGATTTAAGCCCCCTGAGAGGTGACACAATTGGGCATGGGATGTGCCCCAAGTAGCCGTGCAACGTAGGCTTTGATTTTTGTCCTGTTGGCCTTTAGAGGAACTCTCACATTCCATGCAGGGGAACTTACGTCCTACATTGCTGTTTTGTTGCCTCAAATTGCTCACTATTTGGTCCTGCCATGGCACGTGAAGAATTCCACGTCAAACGTGGCTTTATTTAGCATTATATTTGCTCCTAGGTGTTGTACGTCCAAAAACTCATGTGGCACGCCATTTCTATCGTGTGTATGCATGCTAGATGTATACGTGCGATGTCGTCCCTTTTTCGCACTAGTTGTGCGTTCCCGCAGGAGATGCATACACAACCCCTCCATGTGCAACGGTTGTCTCTTCACATACCACGGCTTTGGTTCTATGTCCCACATTGAAATAAGGATCATGCATACGCATGGGAGATGCATATACATGATTGGGCATACTCTTCAATTCATGCGTACACATGGGAGATGCATACGCATGACTTCTGTTTTGGCGTTGGATGCCTATGCTCTGACGTTGGATGAATGTGCACTCTTTTAACAACTTTCCTTTCTGTTTTGCTTGGCTGTGGTACGTCTTGTCTTCCACATCCCACGACTAGCCCTACTTCTCAATTTAGTGTCCTGAGGCTCTCTGTTTAGTCCAGAGAGCTCTTTGGATTGCTTCCCCTCTTTTTGTTTCTTACTCATAGTGATTCCTGACCTCTTCTCTCTCTTTAATCTTTGCCAATTCTCTTCCAAATTTCCTATAATCAATGAATGCACACTAACTCAAAGTATTGCTCAATTAACTATGAAATCATTGCTTATCTTGTAATAATTTTTAGTTTATTGAATGAAATTCTAGCGGAAAAATACTAAAGATGCAAATGCATCAATACATGAGGTACTGGGCCAATTGGTCTCATGCAATGGAAAGGGCTTTACAAGATCCACACGTACCTAAGGAGCAGTATGTTGAATTCGCCACTAATCAGCTGATGGAAGAAGCATAGTATTGGTAGCAGGGAGCTCAGCGCTTGCTGCGGTAGGGCAATGCTATGATATCTTGGGAAACTTTTCAATCTAAATTCTATAAGAAGTATTTTCCTAAATCAGTCAAGGTAGTGAAATAGCTTGAGTTACTACAGTTGAAGCAAGGTTCTATGATTTTAGTAGAGTATACTAGCAAGTTTGAGGAGCTTTGTCAGTTCTTTAAAGTTTTTTGGGGTACTCCAGAGAACGATGAAGAGTAGAAATGTATTAAGTATGAAGGTGAACTACGGAGTGACATTCTGAGTGCTGTAGGGCCAATGGAGGTAAGAATCTTCTATGAACTAGTGAATAAGAGTAGGGTATTGAGGATTGTGCGAGGAAGGCTGGATCAGACAAGGGCGATCACTGAGCTTTCTTTAGGAGGGATCAAGGGAAGAATTTTGCACCATGAGGCCAAAATTTCAGGAGAGGGGGCTATATTTCAAAACCCCATCAGGTTTAGAAAAACTTTTGGAGGTTTAATAAAACCAACAACAACTAAGGAAGAGGAAAGGGAAAGCAAGCTCAGGTTCCTCCCAACGACTTGACTTGTAGGAGATGTGGGGGTTACCATTTGAATACTCCATGCAGAGCTGGTTTGGGTTTGTGTTACTACTGTGGTGGAGTTGGGCATATGTCATAGACTTGTCAGTAGTGAGGTTGAGTTTTCACTATGACAGCGGATAGTGCTGCAAGGTCTAACACACTAATCAAAGATAAATATGAAATCGGTAACAAAATCTTAATTGCTTTGTTTGATACTGGGGTATCACATTCATTCATATAATTTGAGAAAGCTAGCAACAAGTATTTTTTCGAATTAAGAATAGACAGTTTACCTATGACTTGATATGTTTGCCAATGACTGGACTTGATTTAATTCTGGGTTTGGATTGGTTGTCAAAACATCATGTACTATTAGACTATTCCGAATGATCAGTGCAGTTTATGTTTGAGGCATCAAAAGGACTGGTGGTAGCAGAGGGTTATTACTTAAATTCTGTTGTAGTGAACTATAGCGGGAGTGAGTGTCAAGGTTTTGTGCTGTTACTGTAAGCTCGCTGGGAGATGAACAAAAGTTGGATCAGATTCTGGTAGTAAACGAATTTCCTGAGGTATGTCCTGAAGATATACCTGAATTTTCTCTTTCTCGAGAAATTAAATTTGCGATAGAACTGGTCCCTAGAGTAGGACAAATTTCAATTGTGCCATACCGAATATCACCATTGGAACTGGCAAAACTTTAGACCCAGCTGGAGGAGTTGATGAATAAGAATTTCATTCATCGAAGCGTTTTATCGTGGGGAGCACCGGTCTTACTAGCGAAAAAGAAGGATGGGAGCATGCAACTGTGCATGGACTATAGACAATTGAACAAGGTGACAGTAAAGAACAAATATCCATTGCCAAGGATTGACTACTTGATAGATCAGTTACAAGGAGCTGGAGTTTTCTCAAATATCGACTTGAGGTCTGGTTATCACCAGATAAGGGTGAGAAATGAAGACATTTGGGTTGACAAATGCCCATAACGAGTTCTAAAAGCTGTCATTTGGGTTGACAAATGCCCCTGCTGTGTTCATGAATTACATGAATAGTATTTTTGATCAATGATATTTTTTGACCCTTTCCAGGTAAGTTTGTTGTGATATTGATCAATGATATTCTTATTTATTCTAAGACAAAGGAGGAGCATGCAGACCACTCGAGGACCGCGTTACAGATTTTAAAAGAGCAAAAAATTTTTGCGAAACTTTCTAAATGTGAATTCTGGAAGGAAGATGTGAAGTTTCTGGGACACGTAATAAGTAAGAATGGTATTGCAGTGGATCCTTCTAAGGTTGAAGCAGTGGAGGATTTGAGACAGCCTACGTTGGTGATGGAGATTAGGAGCTTCCTTGGTTTGGCTATATATTATCGAAAATTCATTAAGCGATTCTCGCAAATTGCGTTTCCTATCACAAAGTTAACTCAGAAGAATGCATTGTTTATGTGGACATCAGAGTGCGAGGAGAGCTTCCAAACATTGAAGGTGAAATTAACAATAGCGCCTGTATTAGTGTTGTCTGAATCTAATAAGCCACTCGAGGTTTATTGTGATGCTTCATTAAAAGGTTTGGGATGTGTGCTAATGCAACACCAAAATGTTGTAGCCTACGCTTCTTGTCAGTTGAGACCGCACGAGGTAAACTATCCAACTCATGACCTGGAACTTGCTGCGGTTGTGTTTGCATTAAAAGTATGGAGACACTACTTGTATGGGGTTAAATTCCAAGTCTTCTCTGATAATAAGGGCTTGAAATATCTCTTTGATCTGAAGGAGCTTAATATAAGTCAGAGGAGATGGATGGAATTATTGAAAGATTATGATTTTGAGCTGAATTATCATCTAGAAAAAGCTAATGTGGTGGTGGATGGACTGAGCTAGAAGTCCTTAAATATTGCTTGGATGACGATCAAGGAAGAAAAGTTGTTGAGAGAGTTTGAGAACCTTAACTTGGGCATTAGAGAGATAGCTGAGAATGTGTGCTTACACTAGTTGCGTATCTCAAGTGATTTCAAGGCTGAGATTCAGAAGGCTCAGTAGAATGATCAGGAGCTACAGAAAATATTGCAAGGAATAGAATAGAGGAAACAGGGAGAGGTTACTTGAGACAGGGAAGGATTTTGGAGATATAAAGGGAGAATTTGTGTGCCGAAGTGGGAGACTTAAGGCGAGACGTGCTGATAAAGGATTACAAGAGTGGATTCTCGATTCATCTTGGGACTACCAAGATGTATCATAACTTGAAAGCGATGTTTTAGCGGCCAGGAATGAAAAATAACATAGCAGTGTCTTGTCAGAAGGTGAAGATTGAACATCAGAAGCCATCTGAAACACTGCAACCCTTAGAGATTCCACAGTGGAAATGGGAAGGTATTACCATGGATTTTGTATCTAGTTTGTCGAGAACTATAGCAGGATTTGATGTAGTATGGGTAATTATTAATCAGTTGACTAAGTATGTACATTTTTTTCCTGTCCGTATGAGCTATACCTTGGAAGAGTTGGTGCATTTCTACATTAAAGAGATTGTAAGACTGCATGGTGTGCCTATGACCATAGTTTCTGACAGAGATCCTTATTTCACTTCTATGTTTTAGGGAGATTTCCGGAAGGCGTTTAGGACTCGATTGTGCCTAAGAACTGCATACCATCTTCAAGCCGATGGTTAATCAGAGAGGACAGTATAGACTCTGGAAGATATGCTTAGAGCTTGTGTGCTAGACCAACTGGGAAGTTAGGATCGATACATGCCGCTAGTGGAGTTTACGTATAGGAATAGTTTCCATTCGAGCATCAGAATGGCTCCATATGAGGCTTTGTATAGGAGAAAGTACTAATCTTCATTATGTTGATATCAAGCTAGAGAATCGAGTTTGTCAGAGCCTGAGATGGTAGAGACGACGGAACAGATTAGGAAGATTTGATCTAGAATTCTTACTGTTCAGAGTCGTCAGGAAAGCTATGCTAATCAGAGATAGAAACCTTTAGAGTTTCAAGAGGGCATCCATGTGTTTCTGAGGGTTACTCCAACTATAGTTATCGGAGGAGCGATAAATACAAAGAAACTAAATCCCTGTTATGTCAGTCCATTTCAAATTATGAAGAGAATTGGGCCGATAGTGTATCAGATAGCTCTACTATCCCATCTTTCGAACCTCACAACGTATTTTACGTTTTGCAGCTTCGGAAGTATACCTTTGATGCAAGCCATGTCTTAGAACCTGAATCGGTCCAATTAAAAGAAGATTTGACGTTTCAAGTGATTCCGGTTAGGATTGACGATGTCAGCATTAAAAAACTCTGAGCAAAATAAGTTCAACTAGTAAAGGTTGCTTGGAGTCGAGCCGGAATAGAAGAGCACGCCTGGGAGCTTGACTCGGAGATACGAAAGGACTATCCGCAGTTATTCTAAGAAAAATTGAATTTTGGGGACAAAATTCCTAATTAGGGAATGGGATATAAAACCCTAAAAATTAATAAATAATTAACTAATAAATTAATTATGAGCCAAAGAAATTACAAAATTAAATTTTATAATTTGAGGAAGTAAAAATATTTAAATACGAATTAAAACACTGATTTTAAAGATTTTGGCCTAAAATTGGGCCAACGGGCATGCTGAAGAAGAAGGAGAGCCAAGGAACCCTATACCCATTTTCTACTTCAATCTTCCATCGATCATAACTTTTAATTCGGAGCTCCAATTGCCGGACCGTTTGCGGTCATGTGACCGCCTCGCCGAACTCTTCAAATCCATATGAACAAAGTGGTAAGAAACTTGAAATTTATCACCCAGCCCTTACCTCTCTTCAATTTTACCATTTTGGTTTTCGGGTATTGAGAATTTTTAGATTTTTAATGCTTTAGGTTTGATCTGGCAGTATAAAATTGTTAGGTTTTTCCCTAATCATCCGTGGTTAAAGGTGAAGAACTGTTATCCCCTTTTAATTCTCTAATTTTATGAAGTTTAGGTATTAAAATTGTGGTTATGTATGAAATTGTATGGAATTAGACTGAATTCATGGGAATTGAAGTCAAATTGGTAAAGTGGTATGCTTGGGACTAAACTCTGGTGATTGAAAACTTGTGGAGTTTGCTTGGAAGCTTGTGAAGAGGAGGTTTTGAGGGGTTTTGGGACTTGGGAAGAAATCGGACAAAGTATGATTTTGGTTTCTTTTAGTTAATATATAATGTTGTGTGAACCTTAGGCTAGTTGCCTTAGGATGGGTTTGAATCATGTGAACTGGTTGATTGATATGGTTAGTAAGTGAGTATATGCATATGAATGTATAATTTAAGTGGTGATAGAATTATGGATTTGAGTTGATGATATATATTGGATATTGAATATTGATAATGAATGTGATAAATGAATTGAAATTGGTTTGGTTAGGCTTGTTGATGAGCGGATAATTTATACGCTTTTTGACATTGTTTTTAGTGTGTTTTCAGTAGGATCTAGTTACTTTTAGGGATGTTTTCATTACTTTTTATGTGAAATTCACATTTCTGGACTTTACTATGAGTTTGTGTATTTTTCTGTGATTTCAGGTATTTTCTGGCTGAAATTGAGGGACTTGAGCAAAAATCAGATTCAGAGGTTGAAAAAGGACTGCTGATGTTGTTGGATTCTGACCTCCCTGCACTCAAAGTGGATTTTCTGGAGCTACAAAACTCGAAATCGCGCGCTTCTAAATGCGTTGGAAAGTAGACATCCAGGGCTTTCCAGCAATATATAATAGTCCATACTTTGGCCAAGAATAGACGACATAAACTGGCGTTCAACGCCAGCCTTCTGCCCAAATCTGGCGTCCAGCGCCAGAAAAGGATCCAAAACCAGAGTTGAACGCCCAAACTGGCACAGAAACTGGCGTTCAACTCCACAAATGGCCTCTGAACGTGCTACACTTAAGCTCAGCCCAAACACACACCAAGTGGGCCCCGAAAGTGGATTTATGCATCAATTACTTACTCATGTAAACCCTAGTGACTAGTTTATTATAAATAGGACCCTTTACTATTGTATTAGACATCTTTGGTCTCAGTTTTAATCTATTGTTCATCTTAGGAGACTATTGATCTTGTTTAGGGGGCTGGCCATCTCGGCCATGCCTGGACCTTTCACTTATGTATTTTCAACGGTAGAGTTTCTACACTCCATAGATTAAGGTGTGGAGCTCTGCTGTTCCTCAAAGATTAATGCAAAGTACTACTGTTTTCTATTCAATTCTTCTTATTTCGCTTCTAAGATATCCATTTGCACCCAAGAACATGATGAAGGTGATGATTATGTGTGACGCTCATCACCATTCTCCCCTATGAACACGTGCCTGACAAACACTTCCGTTCTATATGAAATAAGCTAGAATGAATATCTCTTAGATCTCCTAACCGGAATCTTCGTGGCGTAAGCTAGAATGATGGCGGCATTCAAGAGAATCCGGAAGGTCTAAACCTTGTCTGTGGTATTCCGAGTAGGATTCAATGATTGAATGACTGTGACGAGCTCCTAACTCGCGATTGCAGGGCGTTAGTGACAGACGCAAAAGGATAGTAAATCCTATTCCAGCATGATCGAGAACCGACAGATGAATAGCCGTGCCGTGACAGGGTGCGTGAGCATATTATTCACTGAGAGGATAAGATGAAGCCATTGACAAGGGTGATGCCTCCAGACGATTAGCCGTGCCGTGACAGGGCATTGGATCATTTTCCCGAGAGATGACCGAAAGTAGCCATTGACAGTGGTGATGTATCACATAAAGCCAACCATGGAAAGGAGTAAGACTGATTGGAAGAAGATAGCAGGAAAGTAGAGGTTTAGAGGAACGAAAGCATCTCCATTCGCTTATCTGAAACTCTCACCAATGAATTACATAAGTATTTCTATCCCTATTCTCTTAATTATCATTCGAAAACACCATTATCACTTTATATCTTCCTGACTGAGATTTACAAGGTGACCATAGCTTGCTTCATACCAACAATCTCCGTGGGATTCGACCCTTACTCATGTAAGGTATTACTTGGACGACCCAGTGCACTTGCTGGTTAGTTGTATCGAAGTTGTGACAAATTATGAATGTGTAATCACGATTACGCGTGCCAAGTTGTTCACATGCCAGGAATAGTTCGAGCCTGGACATCACAATTTCGTGCACCACTTGTAATGGTTAGAAGTTGATAATTGAATGGATGGGAAGTTTAAAAATGGTAATGGAAGTGTTTTGGATTGAAATGTTTAGAGGAATTGGTCAATAAAATTGTTGAGGCTAATTGGGTAAAAAATGAAATTTTAACCAACTTTACCGCGCTTTAACTTGGCTCTAAGATCCTTGAACTTTGTGAAAAGTGTCTTAAATGAAAATTGGATCCGAGTAGTTTATGAGGTTTGAAGAATGGATGAAAAATAATTTTTAATGAAAAAGTTATGCGCGTTTGAAGTTTTGATCAAATACTAAGATTCTGCAGCGTATCAGCTTTTTGTTAAATTTTGCTATCATGCGTACGAAGGAAGGTCGTGGGTACGCGAGAATATAGCACTATCCAATACTCTCACGTACACGATAGTGTTTCGTGTATGCGACCTTGTCATTTTAACATTATTCGTACACGGCTACTATCATACATATGCAAGAATCCGTTCGGTCCAACACACTCGCGTACACATCGGGGGTTCGCGTACGCGACTCTTGTAATTTTCAAAATTCATGTGTATGTGGGTGTTATGCGTATGCACGGCCACGCTGGTTTACTGAAACATGGATTTTTGAGTTTTTGATCATTCTACTACTCTTTTTACTTTCTGTAAACCCTGTCATGACTCTAGAATCGGTGAAATAGAGGGTAGAATGGTTAGGGATGAGATTTGAGAGGTTGAGATAGCAAATTAAAGAGAACAATTATGAAGTATGATATTGCAAAATGATGATGATGGAGGAAAGAGTATGAAAATATAAGTATGAATGCTGAGATCGATACGTGATTGATGGTGATTATGATATTAATGAATTATAATCTAAAGATCTAAATGGCATGTGCATTATATTATTTGATACACGAGTTTCCTTAGGTAGATGTAGTGGCTTTCCACCACTTGTTCCAATTTGAGACTCGATACTCTATTAACCCTCCGTCGCAAGATGTGACCGGGTACTTTAACTCCCCGGATTCCCTAATGAGACGATAAATGAATGATTATATATATATATATATATATATATATATATATATATATGTATGTATGTATGTATGTATGTATGTATGTATGTATGTATGTAATTGTCCAGGGTTCGTGATATGTTGGATTTATGCCGATCTAGAATTACGTTGCAAGTATAGTCTAGACTGACAAGAAACCCTGAATCAAAGTTTAAATACAGAATTATCACAATTCAAATAAAATAACCGAGATTACTTAAACCCCCGGGTTGTCTCCCTAGGAATTGTAATTAAGTGTTAAATTATTGGCTATGAGGGTGTTGGAATTGAGGTAGCATTTGGCAAGAAGATTAAAAATGCAAAAAAGTAATCAAGCATGCAAGGGTATTAAAACTCAAAGCAAGTAATCAAACAATGGAATTCAAGTGGCAAAAAGGAACTCTTGGCAAGGATTAGGAATTAAGAATTCCTATCATAACTATAGACCACTGATGAGCAGATAATTTATACGCTTTTTGGCATTGTTTTTACATAGCTTTTAGTATAATTTAGTTAGTTTTTAGTATATTTTTATTAGTTTTTAAATAAAAATCACATTTCTGGACTTTACTATGAGTTTGTGTATTTTTCTGTGATTTCAGGTATTTTCTGGCTGAAATTGAGGGACTTGAGCAAAAATCAGATTCAGAGGTTGAAGAAGGACTACAGATGCTGTTGGATTCTGACCTCCCTGCCCTCAAAGTAGAGTTTCTAGAGCTACAGAACTCTAAATGGCGCGCTCTTAATTGCGTTGGAAGGTAGACATCCAGAGCTTTCCAGCAATATATAATAGTTCATACTTTGCCCGAGTTTACATGACGCAAACTAGCGTTCAACGCGAGTTCCATGCTGCATTCTAGAGTTAAACGCCAGAAACAGGTTGCAAAGTGGAGTTAAACGCCAGAAACAGGTTACAAACTGGCGTTCAACTCCAAGAGAAGCCTCTACACGTGTAAAGCCCAATGCTCAGCCCAAGCACACACCAAGTGGGCCCCGGAAGTGAATTTCTGCATCATTTACTCATTTCTGTAAACCCTAGTAACTAGTTTAGCATAAATAGGACTTTTTACTATTGTATTTAGGAGGAATCTTTGGAATATATTTAGTTTCATCTTTTGATCACGTTTAGGGGGCTGGCCATTCGGCCATGCCTGGACCTTATCACTTATGTATTTTCAACGGTAGAGTTTCTACACTCCATAGATTAAGGTGTGGAGCTTTGCTGTTCCTCATTAATTAATACAAAGTACTATTGTTTTTCTATTCAATTCAAGCTTATTCCTTCTCTAAGATATCCATTTGCACCCAAGAACATGATGAATGTGATGATTATGTGACGCTCATCATCATTCTCACCTATGAACGCGTGCCTGAAAAACACTTCCGTTCTACATGCAAACAAGCTAGAATGAGTATCTCTTAGATATCTAATACAGAGGACCGAGTCCGAGATATTAGAATCTTCGTGGTATAAGTTAGAACCCATGGACGGCCATTCTTGAGATCTGGAAAGTCTAAACATTGTCTGTGGTATTCCGAGTAGGATCTGGAAAGGGATGGCTATGACGAGCTTCAAACTCGCAAGTGCTGGGCGTAGTGACAGAGCAAAAGGATAGTAAATCCTATTCCAGTATGATCGAGAACCGACAGATGATTAGCCATGCAGTGACAGCACATTGGACCATTTTCACAGAGAGGATGGGATGTAGCCATTGACAACGGTGATGCCCTACATAAAGCTTGCCATGGAAGGGAGTAGGAATGATTGGATGAAGACAGCAGGAAAGCAGAGGTTCAGAGGATCGAAAGGCATCTCTATACGTTTATCTGAAATTCTCACCAATGAATTACATAAGTATCTCTATCCTAGTTTATGTTTCATTTATCTTTTAATTATCAAAACTCTATAACCTTTTGAATCCGCCTGACTGAGATTTACAAGGTGACCATAGCTTGCTTCAAGCCGACAATCTCCGTGGGATCGACCCTTACTCACGTAAGGTTTATTACTTGGACGACCCAGTGCACTTGCTGGTTAGTTGTGCGAAGTTGTGACAAAGTGTGATTCACGTTTGAGAGCACCAAGCCATTGGCGCCATTGTTGAAGATCACGATTTCGCATACCAAGTTTTTGGCGCCGTTGCCGGGGATTGTTCGAGTTTGGACAACTGACGGTTCATCTTGTTGCTCAGATTAGGTAATTTTATTTTAATTTTAAGCTTTTATTTCTTATTTTCGAAAAATACAAAAAATTTTTCTTCTTTTTCATTTTTCCCAAAATAATATTCGAAAAACCAAAAAAAAAAAACCAAAAAAAAATCTTATGAAATTATAAAAACCAAAAATTTTATGTTTCTTGTTTAAGTCTAGAGTCAAGTTTTAAGTTTGGTGTCAATTGCATCTTTTTAATTTTCTAAAAATTTTTTTCGAAAATTTCATGCATTGCATTCTTCAAGATCTTCAAGTTGTTCTTGGCCAGTCTTCTTGTTTGATCTTCATATTTTCTTGTTTTGTGTCTTTTGTTGTTTTTCATATGCAGTTTTGCATTCATAGTGTCTAACATGAAAAATCTCTAAGTTTGGTGTCTTGCATGTTTTTCTTTTCTAAAAAAATTTTCAAAAATAAGTCTTGATGTTCATCTTGATCTTCAAAGTGTTCTTGGTGTTCATCTTGACATTCATAGTGTTCTTGCATGCATCACATGTTTTGATCCAAAATTTTCATGCATTGAGTCTTTTTGATGTTTTTCTCTTTCATCATTAAAAATTCAAAAAAGTCAAAAAAAATATCTTTCCCTTATTCTATCATAAAATTTTGAAAATTTGGGTTGACTTTTTTAAAAATTTTTCAAAATTAGTTGTTTCTTATGAGTCAAATCAAATTTACATTTTAAAAACTCTATCTTTTTCAAATCTTTTTCAAAAAATCAAATCTTTTTCAATTTTTCTTTCATATTTTCGAATATTTCAAATTAATTTTCAAAATCTTTTTCTTATTTTTATTCCATGTTTTCGAATTCAATGCTAACAATTAATGTGATTGATTCAAAAATATTAAGTTTGTTACTTGCCTAATAAGAAAGTTCAATCTTTAAATTTTAAAATAAAATCTTTTTGTTTCTTGTTAGTGAAGTAATCAACTTTAATTTTCAAAATCAAATATTTTTAAATTTCTTTTTCAAATCTTTTTCAAAATAAATTTCAATCACATCTTTTTCAAAATCAATTTCAAAATCTTTTCTAACTTCTTATCTTTTCAAATTTGATTTTCAAATCTTTTTCAATTAACCACATATCTCTTTGATTGATTCTTATCTTTTTCAAAACTACCTAACTAATTCTCTCTCTCTAATTTTCGAAAATCCCTTCCCTCTTTTTCAAATTTCCTTTTTAATTAACTAATTGTTTTAATTTCAATTTAATTTGATTTCAATTTTAGTTTTTGAATTTTAACTCAAATTTTAAAATATTTTTATTTTATTTTATTTAAATTTTCGAATTCTTCTCTTCCTCACCTCCTTTTATTTATTTATTCATGTACTAACACTTCTCCTCCATCCAAAAATTTGAACCCCATCCCCCTCTTTGTGTTCGAATTTTTTCTCTCCTCCTTCTTACATTCTTCTCTTCTTATACTTGCATAAGGAATCTCTATACTGTGACATAGAGGATTCCATATTTTCTTTTCTGTTTTCTTCTTTTTCATATGAGCAGGAACAAGGATAAGAACATTCTTGTTGAGGCTGATCCTGAACCTGAAAGGACTATGAAGAGGAAGCGAAGGGAAGCTAAAACATAACTCTCTGGAGAAAATCTGACAGAAAATTTCGAAAAAGAAGGAGACATGGCCGAAAATAATAACAATGCAACGAAGATGCTTGGTGACTTTACTGCAGCTAATTCCAATTTACATGGAAGAGGCATCTCAATCCCTACAATTGGAGCAAACAACTTTGAGCTTAAACCTCAATTAGTTTCTCTGATGCAACAGAACTGCAAGTTTCATGGACTTCCATCCGAAGATCCTTTTTAGTTCTTAATTGAATTCTTGCAGATCTGTGATACTGTTAAGACCAATGGGGTTGATCCCGAGGTCTACAGGCTTATGCTTTTCCCGTTTGCTGTAAGAGACAAAGCTAGAGTATGGTTGTACTCTCAACCTAAAGATAGCCTGAACTCTTGGGATAAGCTGGTCACGGCTTTCTTAGCCAAGTTCTTTCCTCCTTAAAAGCTTAGCAAGCTTAGAGTGGATGTTTAAACCTTCAAACAAAAGGAAGGTGAGTCCCTCTATGAAGCTTGGGAGAGATACAAGGAACTGACCAAAAAGTGTCCTTCTGATATGCTTTCAGAATGGACCATCCTGGATATATTCTATGATGGTCTGTCTGAGCTATTAAAGATGTCATTGGACCACTCTGCAGGTGGATCCATTCACCTTAAGAAAACGCCTGCAGAAGCTCAAGAACTCATTGACATGGTTGCAAATAACCAGTTCATGTACACTTCTGAAAGGAATCCTGTGAGTAATGGGACGCCTATGAGGAAGGAAGTTCTTGAAATTGATACGCTAAATGCCATATTGGCTCAGAATAAAATATTGACTCAGCAAGTCAATATGATCTCTCAGAGTCTGAATGGATTGAAGGAATCATCCAACAGTACTAAAGAGGCATCTTCTGAAGAAGAAGCCTATGATCCTGAGAACCCTGCAATAGCAGAGGTGAATTACATGGGTGAACCCTATGGAAACACCTATAATCCCTCATAGAGAAATCATCCAAATTTTTCATGGAATGATCAACAAAAGCCTCAACAAGGCTTTAATAATGGTGGAAGAAACAAGTTTAGCAATAGCAAGCCTTTTCCATCATCCACTCAGCAACAGAGAGAGAATTCTGAGCAGAATCCATCTAGCTTAGCAAATATAGTCTCTGATCTATCTAAGGCGACTTTAAGTTTCATGAATGAAACAAGGTCCTCCATCAGAAATTTGGAGGCACAAGTGGGCCAGTTGAGTAAAAGAGTCACTGAAACTCCTCCTAGTACTCTCCTAAGCAATACAGAAGAGAATCCAAAAAGAGAGTGCAAGGCCATTGATTTAACCATCATGGCTGAACCTACAAGGGAGGGAGAGGACGTGAATCCCAGTGAGGAAGACCTCCTGGGACGTCCAGTGACCAATAGGGAGTTTCCCTCTGAGGAATCAAAGGAATCTGATGGTCATCTAGAAACCATAGAGATTCCATTGAACCTCCTTTTACCCTTCATGAGCTCTGATGAGTATTCTTCTTCTGAAGAAAATGAGGATATTACTGAAGAGCAAGTTGCCAAGTACCTTGGTGCAATCATGAAGCTGAATGCCAAGTTATTTGGTAATGAGACTTGGGAAGATGAACCTCCCTTGCTCATCAATGAACTGAGTGATCTGGATCAACTGACATTGCCTCAGAAGAAATAGGATCCTGGAAAGTTCTTAATACCTTGTACCACAGGCACCATGACCTTTGAGAAGGCTCTATGTGACCTTGGGTCAGGGATAAACCTCATGCCACTCTCTGTAATGGAGAAACTAGGAATCTTTGAGGTGCAAGCTGCCAGAATCTCATTAGAGATTGCAGACAACTCAAGAAAACAGGCTTATGGACTAGTAGAGGATGAATCCATCATCCTTGGAAAACCCTTCCTAGCTATAGCAAAAGCTGTGATTGATGTGGACAGAGAAGAATTGATCCTTCAACTGAATGAGGACAACCTTGTGTTTAAAACTCAAGGATCTCCTTCTGTAACCATGGAGAGGAAGCATAAAAAGCTTCTCTCACTACAGAGTCAACCAAAGCCCCCACAGTCAAACTCTAAGTTTGGTGTTGGGAGGCCACAACCAAACTCTAAGTTTGGTGTTGAACTCCCATATCCAAACTCTAAGTTTGGTGTTGGGAAGTCTCAACAATGCTCTGAACATCTGTGAGGCTCCATGAGAGCTCACTGTTGATGACAAGTCATCTTAGCCTAGTTTCACTAGCCTTTTTCTTTTGTTTTCAATTGAATTATGCACTTTCTTGAGCCATAAGCAAGCCAATTGGGTATATTTTCATGCTTCCTTTGATTTAATCAACCATGTATGAATTCATGCTATTTCATGAGGTTTTATGCTATAATTGTCATATATTATGAAAGAATGAATATCTCATGATTTTGAGCATAACTTTGATGTGTTTGGTTGATTAATGATAGGTGAAGAAAGCTTGGAGAAAGGTTGAAGCAAGAAGGAATGGTTAGGAGGAAGAGAGGACAAAAAGTTTGAGCAAAAGTTTGCCTCAAACTTTAGCTCAAACTTTTGGATTAATTGAAAATGAACCAGGAAGCAAAAAGCTGGACCAAAAGTTAGACTCAAACTTTTTGGCTAACTTTTGGGCAAAAGCTGGAGCAAAAGTTAGCCTCAAACTTTTTGGCTAACTTTTGGCATGAAAAACACTCCCTGGATGAGCAAAAGTTTACGCCAACGTTAGCCCCTAACTTTTTGGCTAACGTTGGCGCATAAAAAACTCTCCCTGGATGAGCAAAAGTTTGCGCCAACGTTAGCCCCTAACTTTTTGGCTAACGTTGGCGCCATGAGTATGCAAGGGGAGGCCAACGTTGGAGCAAAAGTTAGACCCCTAACTTTTGCCCCAACGTTGGTATCAGCAAGGAAGGGTGGCTGATGTGAAAAGTTGGAGTAAAAGTTAGCCTCCAACTTTTACTCCAACTTTTACTCAAGCTTTCATGATTCCAACCCGGTTCAATTCGGTTCTTCTCCAAACTCCAAGAGCAATCAACCAAGGCCTCTATCAACCCAATTCCATCAAGAGCAAAGGCCCAATTGAAGGCTTGAAGACCATTTGAAGAAAGTGTATAAATAGCATAGGATTTAAGTTTTTAAGGGAGCTTCCCTTTTAGTTTTTCAGAATAGCTTTCTTTTCGGTTTGCTGAGAGCTCACTTTTACATTCTAGCATTGTTGTTTTAATTCAAGAGAATTGAGGAGGAGAATTGATCTCTCTTCTTCCTTGTTCTTACCCAGCACTCTTTAATTTTCTTGCTTCGGATCTTGGGTGGAGAATTGAAGAACTTCTGTTTCAATCTCACTTTAGGATATTGTTTAATTCTCTGCTTAATTGAATTTCAGTTTCGGTTAATTGCTTCTTCATCTACTTTCTCTGCAATTTACATTTCCTTTGCAATTGTTCTTGTTGGATCTAGGAAGGCATTGAGATCTAGACTTGGTTTTCTAATCTCTTGGGTCCTGAGATCCGGATTTCCCATTTCCCATTCCCTGTTTATTGTTTTCATGCTCATTTACATTTCTGTTTTAAGATCCGGTTCAATTCAAGTCCTTCTTTACTTCTCTGCTTGTTGCAATTTAACGTTTCCTTGTTTAATTTCTGCAAATCCAATTCCCAATTCCCTTTACAATTCAAGCCATTTACATTTCTTGCACTTTAAGATTCTACAATTTACATTTATTGCGTTCTAAGTTTCTGCCATTTAATTCCTTGCTCTTTAAGATTCAGCACTTTAAATTCCAGTTCTCTTTAATTTCATGCAATTTACCCATTTCCTTTACTTTCTGTGCAATTTCAATTCTGCAAATCACAAATCTCTCAACCAAATCTTGATTCGCTTGACTAAATCAACCACTAAGCTAAAATTGCTCAATCCTTCATTCCCTGTGGGATCGACCTCACTCCCGTGAGTTATTATTACTTGATGCGACCCGGTGCACTTGCCGGTTAGATTTGGGTGTTTTGGAGAAATTCGTTTCTTCAACAAAAATATCCCATCAAGTTTTTGGCGCCGTTGTCGGGGATTGATTAGATTGACAATGATTAAGTGAGGTGGTAATCTAGATTTGGCATTTTTATTTTCTGTTACTTTAATTTTCAATTAACCCACTAACTGTTTGAATTTTTGCTTAAGCTAACTAAAACTTCATTCTAGCAATAGATTGAAGTGTCAATGGTTTGTGTGTTTCTTATGTTCTGCTTGTATGTCAGGTACAAGAAGAAATACACCCATCTTTCATGAACAAGATGAAAGAATTCTTAGAAGGTTAAGAAGAGCTGAAAGAGGGAAAAATATTGTTGGAGAAGAGGAATCAGAAGAAGAACTCCAAGATATGGAGGAACATTCAACCAATCCACCAGGTGGAGCAGACAACAACAATAACAATCCACCACAGAGGAGAGTTTTAGCTTCCTATACTTTTGCAAATCCTAAACATTGTGGAAGTAGCATCTTAACTCCAAATGTCAATGCAAACAATTTTGAACTAAAGCCACAACTCATCACTTTGGTTCAAAACAATTGCTCTTTTGGTGGAGGACCACTTGAAGATCCGAACCAACACTTATCCACCTTCTTGAGGATTTGTAACACTGTTAAAACTAATGGTGTGCCTCCTGACAGCTACAAGCTATTGCTATTCCCATTTTCTCTCAGAGACAAGGCCACTCAATGGTTGGAATCCTTTCCAAGAGACAGCATCAACAATTGGGATGATTTGGTAACCAAGTTCCTTGCCAAATTTTACCCACCTCAAAGGATCATAAGGTTGAAGACTGAGGTACAAACATTTACACAAATGAAGGCTGAACCCATCCATGAGGCATAGGAGAGATATAAGGCTCTAATCAGGAAATGTCCTCCTGAAATGTTCACTGAGTGGGATAAGCTGCAGAATTTCTATGAGGGCTTAACATTGAAATCTCAAGAAGCTTTGGATCATTCAGCTGGAGATTCCTTGCAACTCATGAAAACTGCAGAGGAAGCTCAAAATCTCATTGATATGGTGGCTAACAACCAATATTTCTTTGCTCATCAAAGAAACCGCCAACCATCACAAAGAAGAGGAGTAATGGAGCTAGAAGGAGTGGACTCAATCTTGGCTCAAAATAAGATGATGCAGTAGCAAATTCAACAACAATTTGAGCAAATGGCCAAGAGGATTGATAGTCTCCAAGTTGCAGCAGTTAACACTAGCCAACCATCAACCACATGGGGACAGAATGAAGAAACTCAAGAAGAACAACAATAAGAGCAAGTACAGTATATGCACAACCAAGGACCAAATGAAGTGTATGGTGATACATACAATCCATCCTGGAAGAACCACCCAAACCTCAGATGGGGAGATAATCATACAAAAAACCAACAACCATGGCAGAGGAACTCAAACCAAAACAACCCAAGAAGCAACCAAAACCACAACCAGCAGCAAACTAACCAAAACCCCTACAGAAAACTTCAAAACAACTACCCCAACCCCAACCAAAATGCCTACCATCCACCACCCACATCTCATAACCCACCTCAAGTATCACCTGAAGCCCAAAGAATCACTAACTTGGAGGCCGTGATAGACAAAATGTTGAAACACCAGGAAATGACAACCAAGAATCATGAAGCATCCCTGAAGAGCCTAGAGAGACAGATGGGGCAAATCTCCAAGCAGATTTCTCTTGAGAGACCCTCAAGCTCTCTGCCGAGTGACACAATTCCAAATCCTAAGGAAGAATGCAAGGCGATACAATTAAGGAGTGGGAGAACATTGATGAGCAATAATGACACTACAAAGAAGCAAGCAGAGAGCAGCAAAAGTGCAATAGAAGATGAAGAGCAAACAAAGGAAGATGAAGCCAAGAATCAAGTTGTAATGCCAAACAAGAGCACTGAGAAACTCAAAGAGAAGGACAACCAGCCACACGGTTCAACAGAAGTGACTCAGGGACAGTAGCAAATAGGAAAGAGCATCACACCTCCACTGCCATATCCCCAGAGGTTCAACAAAGAAACCAAGGACCAGCATTTTCACAAGTTCCTTGAGACTTTCAAAAAGCTGGAAATCAATATTCCTTTTGCTGAAGCACTTGAGCAAATGCCTCTGTATGCCAAGTTTTTGAAGGAGCTTATCAACAAGAAAAGAAGTTGGGATGAGAAGGAAACCATACTGCTCACTGAGGAATGCAGGGCTTTGATTCAAAAAGGGCTTCCCCCTAAGCTTGAAGATCCAGGGAGCTTTTTGCTACCTTGCACCATTGGGGAATTAACCATCACTAAATCAATGTGCGATCTAGGAGCAAGTATCAACTTAATATCATCCTCCTTGGTAAAAAAGCTGCATATAGAGGAAGTTAAACCAGTACAGATATCTCTAGAGCTAGTAGATAAGTCAACAGTATACCCCAGGGGTATGATTGAAAACCTGCTGGTCAAGGTGGACAATTTCATATACCCTGCAGATTTTGTGGTTCTAGATTCAGAAGGGGATGATGGTGACTCTATTATTCTGGGAAGGCCATTCTTGGCCACTGCTAGAGCTATCATAGACATAGAGGAAGGAGAATTAACTCTTAGAATGCATGATAAGAGTGTCACTCTGAAGGTGTTACCAGAAGCACAGTTTGGTAATGAGAATAAAAACTATATGGAACTTGACAAGGAAGAATCTCAGTTAAAGGAAGAAAGCAACAAGGCGATTCACAACAACATCCCAAGGCAAAAGATTGTGCAAACTAATGAAGAAGTCCAAGAGAATATGGGAGTATTAGCCACTGAAAGGATGAAAGATCCCCAAGGTGAGCCTACGGCCAGAAAAGAAAGGTCAACGAAAGAAAGGATGAAATGCAGAAACAAAACAAAAAGGGGTTGGAAGAACAGGAAGATTCCAACAGAGGGGCTTTCCAAAGGTGACAAAGTGCAATTGATATATCAACAACTGGGAGCAAGCCGACAGACTGATGACTATTACAATGTCAGCAACATACTCTCGTTGGAACATGCTGAAATTGAACACCAGAGAACAAAGAGGAGGATCACAGTCAGGGGAGACAAGTTGAGGCACTACAACCCTCAACCACCATAAAAGAAAGCTCCAATGTCAAGCTAGTGACAATAAAAGAGCGCTTGTTGGGAGGCACCCCAACCTGAGGTAGTTTTCTTTTCATAGCTTTTTCAATAAAAATGTTGAATAATTGACATGTATTGCAAGGAGCTAAGTTTGGTGTTGCACACCAAAAACAACTTAAGGAAGAATGGAGGATTCTAAGTTTGGTGTTCCACCAAAACCTCATTCAAAAGCACATTCTAACTTCCTGCACATTGCTAGTTCCAAGCAATCGAACAGATTATTCAACCACTTAACTGCCTTTTAGTCTTAACTTCATAACCTTTAGCAAGGACACAAGATTTTGCCTAGAGTTAACCTGCTGTATCCAGAGAAGTGGCAAGAACTCAAGTTTGGTGTTCCCACACCAAATTAAATCCACAAGCCACACTCAATTCATGCATACTAACTGGTCATCTAAGGGCTTGAGAAGCAAGCAACTTTTGAGAATTATGCAGGGAATTCACCACCATTTGAAGATACTATGCATCATAACTCAAAAGGGCACAATAGAAGAAAGGACAAAGGAACTGCAAACCAATAGGTTGTATTTACACTTAACTCTTACTGTTGAAAAATGTTTTGACTTGTGTTTTGTTAAAGTGTTCATCTAATACAAGTAGAATCACTCTTAAAATAAGTAAGCTAGTCTATGTGTGTTTACTTTCACTGAACAAAAAGCATGTTTTGTCCCCTACATCTTTAATTCAATAAAAGAAATGTTTGAATGTGAAGTGAGATAGTTCTCTGTTAAATAGAAGTACAATAAAAGTAAGTGGTGGTGTGTGTGTGATTGTATGATAGCTCACTTTTAGTGAATAAGAGAACTAGGATGTCTCCTTCTAAGTAGAAAGTGGCCTACTGTCTATGAATCTCAATCAAATAAAAATCCTTGGTTAGAAAGAAAAATGAAAAGAAAGAAAAAAAAGGGGAGAAAAAGAAATAGCCAAAGAGTGGCAGAACAAAAGAAAACAAAAAGAAACAAAGCTGGACACCAATAGCTTGAACCTTAGAATATATGCCTGTGGTGTCTTTGTATTAGGATCTGCTTGGACTACTAAGTTCTTTGGAGTGCATCAACACTCGGTGGCTTGGGTTAACTAACCCGGGATCATCAGCTGAAAGTCCACTATCAAGAGCAACCTAACTACAAGGCATTTAGTAGCCCAAAGAGGTGCTGGGCATCAATGTTCTAAGAAGGAATGTGAGCCAAGTGTCTATAGTGAATAATGTGTCAAGTATAAAGAAAAGGAAATGAACTTGCTACGCATGACACTCAAATAAAGCTTATGAACAAGATAATAGCCAAGGATAAAGGAATAATGAGAGGTCATAGCAATATGTTACTTGAAGCTTGAAGGGGGCTTTTTAGGCTTAAGAGTCAATAAGAGGTGAGTGTGTACATATCCACATAAAATCCCATGAACTACCAATAACACTCTACTAGCATGAACATCCTCTTCCATTTCATTCTTTCTTCTCAATAAATCATTTCTTGCTTGGGGACAAGCAAGCTTTAAGTTTGGTATTGTGATGATAAGACATCTTAGCCTAGTTTCACTAGCCTTTTTCTTTTGTTTTCAATTGAATTATGCACTTTCTTGAGCCATAAGCAAGCCAATTGGGTAGATTTTCATGCTTCCTTTGATTTAATCAACCATGTATGAATTCATGCTATTTCATGAGGTTTTATGCTATAATTGTCACATATTATGAAAGAATGAATATCTCATGATTTTGAGCATAGCTTTGATGTGTTTGGTTGATTAATGATAGGTGAAGAAAGCTTGGAGAAAGGTTGAAGCAAGAAGGAATGGTTAGGAGGAAGAGAGGACAAAAAGTTTGAGCAAAAGTTTGCCTCAAACTTTAGCTCAAACTTTTGGATTAATTGAAAATGAACCAGGAAGCAAAAAGCTGGACCAAAAGTTAGCCTCAAACTTTTTGGCTAACTTTTGGGCAAAATCTGGAGCAAAAGTTAGCCTCAAACTTTTTGGCTAACTTTTGGCATGAAAAACACTCCCTGGATGAGCAAAAGTTTACGCCAACATTAGCCCCTAACATTTTGGCTAACGTTGGCGCATGAAAAACTCTCCCTAGATGAGCAAAAGTTTGCGCCAACGTTAGCCCCTAACTTTTTGGCTAACGTTGGCGCCATGAGTATGCAAGGGGAGGCCAACGTTGGAGCAAAAGTTAGACCCCTAACTTTTGCCCCAACATTGGTATCAGCAAGGAAGGGTAGCTGATGTGAAAAGTTGGAGTAAAAGTTAGCCTCCAACTTTTACTCCAACTTTTACTCAAGCTTTCATGATTCCAACCCGGTTCAATTCGGTTCTTCTCCAAACTCCAAGAGCAATCAACCAAGGCCTCTATCAACCCAATTCCATCAAGAGCAAAGGCCCAATTGAAGGCTTGAAGACCATTTGAAGAAAGTGTATAAATAGCATAGGATTTAAGTTTTTAAGGGAGCTTCCCTTTTAGTTTTTCAGAATAGCTTTCTTTTCGGTTTGCTGAGAGCTCACTTTTACATTCTAGCATTGTTGTTTTAATTCAAGAGAATTGGGGAGGAGAATTGATCTCTCTTCTTCCTTGTTCTTACCCAGCACTCTTTAATTTTCTTGCTTCGGATCTTGGGTGGAGAATTGAAGAACTTCTATTTCAATCTCACTTTGGGATCTTGTTTAATTCTCTGCTTAATTGAATTTCAGTTTCGGTTAATTGCTTCTTCATCTACTTTCTCTGCAATTTACATTTCCTTTGCAATTGTTCTTGTTGGATCTAGGAAGGCATTGAGATCTAGACTTGGTTTTCTAGTCTCTTGGGTCCTGAGATCCGGATTTCCCATTTCCCATTTCCCATTCCCTGTTTACTGTTTTCATGCTCATTTACATTTCTGTTTTAAGATCCGGTTCAATTCAAGTCCTTCTTTACTTCCCTGCTTGTTGCAATTTTACGTTTCCTTGTTTAATTTCTGCAAATCCAATTCCCAATTCCCTTTACAATTCAAGCCATTTACATTTCTTGCACTTTAAGATTCTGCAATTTACATTTCTTGCGTTCTATGTTTCTGCCATTTAATTTCTTGCTCTTTAAGATTCAGCACTTTAAATTCCAGTTCTCTTTAATTTCTTGCAATTTACCCATTTCCTTTACTTTCTATGCAATTTTAATTCTGCAAATCACAAATCTCTCAACCAAATCTTGATTCGCTTGACTAAATCAACCACTAAGCTAAAATTGCTCAATCCTTCAATCCTTGTGGGATCGACCTCACTCCCGTGAGTTATTATTACTTGATGCGACCTGGTGCACTTGCCGGTTAGATTTGGGTGTTTTGGAGAAATTCGTTTCTTCAACAAAAATATCCCATCAACTGTCAAGCTATTGACATTAAAGAAGCGCTTGTTGGGAGGCAACCCAACGTTATTTAATCAATTTTATTTTATTTTCTCTTTATTATTTCGTGTTTTATTAGGTTGATGATCATGTGAAGTCACAAAAACTACTAAAAAATCAAAAACAGAATGAAAAACAGCATTGAAAATAGCACACCCTGGAGGAAGAGCTTACTGGCATTTAAACGCCAGTAAGGAGTATCTGGCTGGCGTTTAATGCCAGAATAGAGCAGGAAACTGGCGTTAAACGCCAGAAATAAGCTGCAGTCTGGCGTTTAAACGCTAGGATTGCACCCAGAGGAAAGTTGGCGTTAAACGCCAGAAACAAGCTCTATTTGGGTGTTTAACACTAGTACAAGCATGGAGCTGGCGTTTAACGCCAGAAACAAGCATGGAAGTGGTGTTAAATGCCAGAATTGCACAGCAAGGGCGTTTTACACGCCTAATTGGACCAGGGATGTTAAGTCCTTGGCTCCACTGGATCTGTGGACCCATAGGATCTCCTCAGGATTTGTGGACCCCACAGGATCCCCACTTACCTTTCTTCTCTCCTCTTCACACCTTTTCATAACTCTCTTCCCCAAATACCCCTCACCAATCAACTCAATCACTCTTCCTTATCACCTCTTCACCACTCACATCCATCCTCTCTTCCCCAAAAACCCTACCTACCTTCAAATTCAAAATAATTTCCCTCCCAAACCCAACCCTAATAGCCGAACCCTAACCCTCCCACCACTCCTATATCAACCCCTCATTCCTTCTTCATTTTCACACAACACAACCCTTTCTTCACCTCTTGGCCGAAAACACCTTTCTCCCCCTCCCCTCTATTTCTCTTCTTCTTCTACTTCTTTCTTTCTTCTTTTGCTCGGGGACGAGCAAACATTTTAAGTTTGGTGTGGTAAAAGCATTGCTTTTTATTTTTCCATAACCATTTATGGCACCTAAGGCCAGAGAAACCTCTAGAAAGAGGAAAGGGAAGGCAATTGCTTCCACCTCTGAGTCATAGGAGATAGAGAAATTCAACTCAAAGGTCTATTAAGACCACTTCTATGAAGTTGTGGCCAAGAAGAAAGTGATGCCTGAGGTTCTTTTCAAGCTCAAAAAGAATGAGTATCCGGAGATCTGACATGAGATCCGAAGAAGAGGTTGGGAAGTTCTCACCAACCCCATTCAACAAGTCGGGATCCTAATGGTTCAAGAGTTCTATGCAAACGCATGGATCACAAGGAACCATGATCAAAGTGTGAACGCGAATCCAAAGCACTGGCTTACCATGGTTCGGGGGAAATACTTAGATTTTAGTTCAGAAAATGTAAGGCTGGCGTTCAACTTGCCAATGATGGAAGAGAACACACGCCCCTACACAAGAAGGGTCAACTTTAATCAAAGGTTGGACCAAGTCCTCATAGACATATGTGAGGAAGCAGCTCAATGGAAAATTGACTCAAGAGGCAAGCCGGTTCAATTAAGAAGGCATGACCTCAAACCAGTGGCTAGGGGATGGCTAGAGTTCATTCAACGCTCAATCATTCCTGCTAGTAACCGGTCTGAAGTTACTATAGACCGGGCTATCATGATCCATAGTATCATGATTGGAGAAGAGGTGGAAGTTCATGAGATTATACCTCAAGAACTCTACAAGGTGGCTGACAAGTCCTCCACTTGGGCAAGGTTAGCCTTTCCTCACCTCATTTGCCACCTCTGCAATTCGGCTGGAATTGACATAGAGGGAGATATTTTCATTGAAGAGGATAAGACCATCACTTAGAAAAGGATGGAGCAGACAAGAGATCATGGACCTCAACATGAGCATGAGGAGATTCCTCACCATGAAATCCCTAAGATGCCTCAGGGGATGCACTTTCCTCCATAGAATTATTGGGAGCAAATCAACACTTCCCTAGGAGAATTAAGTTCCAACATGGGACAACTAAGGATGGAGCACCAAGAGCACTCCATCATCCTCCATGAAATTAGAGAAGATCAAAGAGCTATGAGGGAGGAGCAAGAAAGACAAGGAAGAGACATAGAGGAGCTCAAAAGCACCATTGGTTCTTCAAGAAGAGGAAGACGCCACCCTCACTAAGGTGGACTCATTCCTTAATCTCCTTGTTTATTTATTTTCCTGTTTTTCGATTTTTGAGCTTTATGTTTATTTATATTTGTGTCTTATTACACGATCATTAGTGTCTAAGTGTCTTTGCCTTAAAGTTATGAATATGAATCCATCACCTCTCTTAAATGAAAACTGTTTTAATTACAAAAGAACAAGAAGTACATGGTTTCGAATTCATCCTTGAAACTAGTTTAATTATTTTGATGTGGTGGCAATACTTTTTGTTTTCTGAATGTATGCTTGAACAGTGCATATGTCTTTTGAATTTGTTGTTTATGAATGTTAAATATGTTGGCTCTTGAAAGAATGATGAAAAGGAGAAATGTTATTTGATAATCTGAAAAATCATAAAAATAATTCTTGAAGCAAGAAAAAGTAGTGAATACAAAAGCTTGCAGAAAAAAAAAGAGAAAAAAAATGGCAAAAAAAAATAGAAATAGAAAAAGCAAGCAGAAAAAGCCAATAGCCCTTAAAACCAAAAGGCAAGGGTAATAAAAAAAAGATCCAAGGCTTTGAGCATCAGTGGATAGAAGGGCCTAAAGGAATAAAATCTTGGCCTAAGCGGCTAAACCAAGTTGTCCCTAACCATGTGCTTGTGGCGTGAAGGTGTCAAGTGAAAACTTGAGACTGAGCGGTTAAAGTCAAAGTCCAAAGCAAAAGAAAAGTGTGCTTAATAACCCTGGACACCTCTAATTGGGGACTTTAGCAAAGCTGAGTCACAATCTGAAAAGGTTCACCTAGTTATGTGTCTGTGGCATTTATGTATCCGGTGGTAATATTGGAAAACAAAGTGCTTAGGGCCACGACCAAGACTCAGAAAGTAGCTGTGTTCAAGAATCAACATACTGAACTAGGAGAATCAATAACACTATCTAAACTCTGAGTTCCTATAGATGCCAATCATTCTGAACTTGAATGGATAAAGTGAGATGCCAAAACTATTCAAGAAGCAAAAAGCTACAAGTCCCGCTCATCTGATTGGAGCTAAGTTTCATTGATATTTTGGAATTTATAGTATATTCTCTTCTTTTTATCTTATTTGATTTTCAGTTGCTTGTGGACAAGCAATAATTTAAGTTTGGTGTTGTGATGAGCGGATAATTTATACGCTTTTTGGCATTGTTTTTACATAGTTTTCAGTATGATTTAGTTAGTCTTTAGTATATTTTTATTAGTTTTTAATTAAAATTCACATTTTTGGACTTTACTATGAGTTTGTGTGTTTTTCTGTGATTTCAGGTATTTTCAGGCTGAAATTGAGGGACTTGAGCAAAAATCAGATTTAGAGGTTGAAGAAGGACTGCAGATGCTGTTGGATTCTGACCTCCCTGCACACAAAGTAGATTTACAGGAGCTACAGAACTCCAAATGAGGCGTTCTGAATTGCGTTGGAAAGTAGACATCCAGAGATTTCCAGTAATATATAATAGTCCATACTTTGATTAAGGATAGACGACGTAAACTAGCGTTGAACGCCAGTTCCATACTGCATTCTGGAGTTAAATGCCAGAAACAGGTTGCAAAGTGGAGTTAAACGCTAGAAACAGGTTACAAACTGGCGTTCAACTCCAAGAGAAGCCTCTACATGTTTAAAGCTCAATGCTCAGCCCAAGCACACACCAAGTTGGCCCCAGAAGTGGATTTTTGCATCATTTACTTATCTCTGTAAACCCTAGTAACTAGTTTAGTCTAAATAGAACTTTTTACTATTGTATTTACATCTTTGATCAGTTTTATGCGATCTTAGACTTTCATGGGGGCAGGCCATTCGGCCATGCCTGGATCTTATCACTTATGTATTTTTAACGATAGAGTTTTTACACACCATAGATTAAGGTGTGGAGCTCTGCTGTTCCTCATGAATTAATACAAAGTACTACTGTTTTTCTATTCAATTCAAGCTTATTCCTTCTCTAAGATATCCATTCGCACCCAAGAACATGATGAATGTGATGATTATGTGACGCTCATCATCATTCTCACCTATGAACGCGTGCCTGACAAACACTTCCGTTCTACATGCAAACAAGCTAGAATAAATATCTCTTAGATATCTAATACAGAGGACCGAGTCTGAGATATTAGAATCTTCGTGGTATAAGTTAGAACCCATGGATGGCCATTCTTGAGATCCAAAAAGTCTAAACCTTGTCGGTGGTATTCCGAGTAGGATCTGGGAAGGGATGGCTGTGACGAGCTTCAAACTCGCGAGTGTTGGGCGTAGTGACAGACGCAAAAGGATAGTAAATCCTATTCCAGTATGATCGAGAACCGCCAGATGATTAGCCATGCAGTGACAGCGCATTGGACCATTTTCACATGGAGGATGGGATGTAGCCATTGACAACGGTGATGCCCTACATAAAGCTTGCCATGGAAAGGAATAGGAATGGTTGGATGAAGACAGTAGGAAAGCAGAGGTTCAGAGGAACGAAAGCATCTCTATACGCTTATCTGAAATTCTCACCAATGAATTACATAAGTATCTCTATCCTAGTTTATGTTTTATTTATCTTTTAATTATTAAAACTCTATATCCATTTGAATCCGCCTGACTGAGATTTACAAGGTGACCATAGCTTGCTTCAAGCCGACAATCTCCGTGGGATCGACCCTTACTCACGTAAGGTTTATTACTTGGACGACCCAGTACACTTGCTGGTCAGTTGTGCGAAGTTGTGACAAAGAATTAAGATTATGAACGTGCGTATAAAGTTTTCAGTGCCGTTACCAAGGAATGCAACCGTCACAATTTCTGCGCACCAAGAACTCACTGTCAAACTATTGACATTAAAGAAGCGCTTGTTGGGAGGCAACCCAATATTATCTAATTATATTTATTTATTTTCTATAGTTATTTCGTGTTTTATTAGGTTGATGATCATGTGGAGTCACAAAAACTACTGAAAAAAATCAAAAACAGAATGAAAAACAGCATTAAAAATAACACACCCTGGAGGAGAGGCATGCTGGCATTAAACGCCAGAAACAAGCATCTGTCTGGCGTTTAATGCCAGAAACAAGCACCAAGCTGGCTTTTAACGCCAGAACCAAGCATCTACCTGGCGTTAAACGCCAGAAACAAGCTGCATTTAGGCGTTTAACGCAAGAAACAGGCAGCAGTCTGGCGTTAAATGCCAGGATTGCACAGCAAGGGCATTTTACACGCCTAATTGGGGCAGGGATGTTAAGTCCTTGACCCCACTTGATCTGTAGACCCCACAGGATCCCCTCAGGATCTGTGGACCCTACAGGATCCCCACTTTTTCATCTCTCTTCTTCACACCTTTTCATAACTCTCTTCCCTAAATACCATTCACCAATCAACTCAATCACTCTTCTCCATCACCTCTTCACCACTCACATCCATCCTCTCTTCCCCAAAAACCCCACCTACCTTCAAAATTCAAACTATTTTCCCTCCCAAACCCAACCCTAATGGCCGAACCTTAACCCTTCCCCCACTCCTATATAAACCCCTCATTCTTTCTTCATTTTCACACAACACAAACCTCTCTTCTCCCCCTTGGCCGAAACAACCTCTCTCTCCCTCTCCTCCATTTCTCTTCTTCTCCTTCTTCTTTCTTTCTTCTTTTGCTCGGGGACGAGCAAACATTTTAAGTTTGGTGTGGTAAAAGCATAGCTTTTTGTTTTTCCATAACCATTTATGGCACCTAAGGCTAGAGAAACCTCTAGAAAGAGGAAAGGGAAGGCAATTGCTTCCACCTCTGAGTCATGGGAGATGGAGAGATTCATCTCAAAGGTCCATCAAGACCACTTCTTTGAAGTTGTGGCCAAGAAAAAAGTGATTCCTGAGGTTCCTTTCAAGCTGAAAAAGAATGAGTATCCAGAGATCCGACATGAGATCCGAAGAAGAGGTTGGGAAGTCCTCACCAACCCCATTCAACAAGTCAGGATCTTAATGGTTCAAGAGTTCTATGCAAATGCATGGATCACTAGGAACCATGATCAAAGTCTGAACCCGAATCCAAAGCATTGGCTTACTATGGTTCGGGAAAAATACTTAGATTTCAGTCCGGAAAATGTAAGGCTGGCGTTCAACTTGCCAATGATGGAAGAGAACGCATGCCCCTACACAAGAAGGGTCAACTTTGATAAAAGGTTGGACCAAGTCCTCATAGACATATGTGAGGAAGGAGATCAATGGAAAATTGACTCAAGAGGCAAGCCGGTTCAACTAAGAAGGCATGACCTCAAACCAGTGGCTAGGGGATGGCTAGAGTTCATTCAACGCTCAATCATTCCTACTAGTAACCGGTCTAAAGTTACTATAGACCGGGCCATCATGATCCATAGTATCATGATTGGAGAGGAGATGGAAGTTCATGAGATTATACCTCAAGAACTTTACAAGGTGGCTGACAAGTACTCCACTTGGGCAAGGTTAGCCTTTCCTCACCTCATATGCCACCTCTGTAATTCGACTGGAATTGACATAGAGGGAGACATCCTCATTGAAGAGGATAAGCCCATCACTAAGAAAAGGATGGAGCAAACAAGAGATCATGGACCTCAACAAGAGTATGAGGAAATTCCTCACTATGAAATCCCTGAGATGCCTCAGGGGATGCACATTCCTCCACAAAACTATTGGGAGCAAATCAACACCTCCCTAGGAGAATTAAGTTCCAATATGGGACAACTAAGGGTGGAGCACCAAGAGCATTCTCTCATCCTCCATGAAATTAGAGAAGATCAAAGAGCTATGAGGGAGGAGCAACAAAGACAAGGAAGAGACATAGAGGAGCTCAAAAGCACCATTGGTTCTTCAAGAAGAGGAAGACGCCACCCTCACTAAGGTGGACTCATTCCTTAATCTCCTTGTCTATTTATTTTCCATTTTCGGTTTCCATGCTTCATGTTTAATTATATTTGTGTCTTTACTATATGATCGTTAGCGTCTAAGTGTCTATGCCTTAAAGTTATGAACATGAATCCATCACCTCTCTTAAATGAAAACTGTTCTAAAAACAAAAGAACAAGAAGTACATGGTTTTGAATTCATCCTTGAAACTAGTTTAATTATTTTGATGTGGTGGCAATACTTTTTGTTTTCTGAATGTATGCTTGAACAGTGCATATGTCTTGTGAAGTTGATGTTTATGAATGTTAAATATGTTGGCTCTTGAAGAATAAGGAAAAAGGAGAAATGTTATTTGATAATTTGAGAAATCATAAAAATGATTCTTGAAACAAGAAAAAGCAGTGAATACAAAAGCTTGCAAAAAAAAAAAAAAGAAAAATAGCGAAAAAAAAGGGAGAAAAAGAAAAAGAAAAAGCAAGCAGAAAAAGCCAAAAGCTCTTTAAACCAAAAGGCAAGAGCAAAAAGCCAATAGCCCTTAAAACCAAAAGGCAAGGGTAAATAGAAAGGATCCAAGGCTTTGAGCATCAGTGGATAGGAGGGCCTAAAGGAATAAAATCCTGGCCTAAGCGGCTAAACCAAGCTGTCCCTAACCATGTGCTTGTGGCGTGAAGGTGTCAAGTGAAAACTTGAGACTGAGCGGTTAAAGTCAAGGTCCAAAGCAAAAAAAGAGTATGGTTAAGAACCTTGGACACCTCTAATTGGGGACTTTAGCAAAGCTGAGTCACAATCTGAAAAGGTTCACCCAGTTACGTGTCTGTGGCATTTATGTATCCGGTGGTAATACTGGAAACCAAAGTGCTTAGGGCCACGGCCAAGACTCATAAAGTAGCTGTGTTCAAGAATCAACATACTGAACTAGGAGAATCAATAACACTATCTGAATTCTAGGTTCCTATAGATGCCAATCATTCTGAACCTCAATGGATAAAGTGAGATTCTAAAACTATTCAAGAGGCAAAAAGCTACAAGTCCCACTCATCTGATTGGAGTTAAGTTTCATTGATATTTTGGAATTTATAGTATATTCTCTTCTTTTTATCCTAATTGATTTTCAGTTGCTTGGGGACATGCAACAATTTAAGTTTGGTGTTGTGATGAGCGGATAATTTATACGCTTTTTGGCATTATTTTTACATAGTTTTTAGTATGATTTAGTTAGTTTTTAGCATATTTTTATTAGTTTTTAAAATAAAAATCACATTTCTGGACTTTACTATGAGTTTGTGTGTTTTTCTGTGATTTCAGGTATTTTCTGGCTGAAATTGAGGGACTTGAGCAAAAATCAGATTCAGAGGTTGAAGAAGGACTGTAGATGCTGTTGGATTCTGACCTCCCTACACTCAAAGTGGATTTTCTGGAGCTACAGAACTTCAAATGGTGCGCTCTCAATTGCGTTGGAAAGTAGACATCCAGGGCTTTCCAGCAATATATAATAATCTATGCTTTGCCCAAGTTTAAATGACGCAAACTGGCGTTCAACGCCAGTTCCATGCTTCATTCTGGAGTTAAACGCCAGAAACAGGTTGCAAAGTGGAGTTAAACGCCAGAAACAGGTTACAAACTGGTGTTCAACTCCAAGAGAAGCCTCTACACGTGTAAAGCTCAATGCTCAGCCCAAGCACATACCAAGTGGGCCCCGGAAGTGGATTTCTGCATCATTTACTCATTTCTGTAAACTCTAGTAACTAGTTTAGCATAAATAGGACTTTTTACTATTGTATTTAGGAGGAATCTTTGGAATATCTTTTGTTTCATCTTTTGATCACGTTTAGGGGGCTGGCTATTCGGCCATGCCTAGACCTTATCACTTATGTATTTTCAACGGTAGGGTTTCTACACTCCATAGATTAAGGTGTGGAGCCCTGCTGTTCCTCATGAATTAATACAAAGTACTACTATTTTTCTATTCAATTCAAGCTTATTCCTTCTCTAAGATATCCATTCGCACCCAAGAACATGATGAATGTGATGATTATGTGACGCTCATCATCATTCTCACCTATGAACGCGTGCCTGACAAACACTTCCGTTCTACATGCAAACAAGCTAGAATGGGTATCTCTTAGATATCTAATACAGAGGACCGAGTCCGAGATATTAGAATCTTCGTGGTATAAGTTAGAACCCATGGACGGCCATTCTTGAGATACGGAAATTCTAAACCTTGTCTGTGGTATTCCGAGTAGGATCTGGGAAGGGATGGCTGTGACGAGCTTCAAACTCGCGAGTGCTGGGCGTAGTGACAGACGCAAAAGGATAGTAAATCCTATTCCAGTATGATCGAGAACCGACAGATGATTAGCCGTGTAGTGACAACGCATTAGACCATTTTCACAGAGAGGATGGGATGTAGCCATTGACAACGGTGATGCCCTACATAAAGCTTGCCATGGAAGGGAGTAGGAATGATTGGATGAAGACAGCAGGAAAGCAGAGGTTCAGAGGAACGAAAGGCATCTCTATACGTTTATCTGAAATTCTCACCAATGAATTACATAAGTATCTCTATCCTAGTTTATGTTTCGTTTATCTTTTAATTATCAGAACTCTATAACCTTTTGAATCCGCCTGACTGAGATTTACAAGGTGACCATAGCTTGCTTCAAGCCGACAATCTCCATGGGATCGACCCTTACTCACGTAAGGTTTATTACTTGGACCACCCAGTGCACTTGCTGGTTAGTTGTGCGAAGTTGTGACAAAGTGTGATTCACGTTTGAGAGCACCAAGCCATTGGCGCCATTGTTGAAGATCACAATTTCGCATACCAACCACAAACATGGTATATGCGAATAATTAATCCCAATTAGTCAATCCTAACATCGAAGATAAGTTAAAAGGGCATAATTGCTCTCAATCCACAAATCCTAATCAACTCACTAATTAGCTTAGTGAAAGACTAGCGTTAGGGGAAACCTAATCAACTAACAATCCTAACACAATATCAAATGGACATCTGTTACTCAAGGTCACCTAATTATCCAATTCCAAGCCAAGAGTGTGAAAAACTACACAAAAGCTAGAAGAGACATTTTATCAAACACCTAGCATGCATAAAAGGGAAACCATGATAAATTGCAATAGAAATAAAATCTACACTACCAATTGCATGAGGATAACAATCAAAACTCACCAAGCATCCAAGAAACATAAAATATCAAAATGGCATTAATGGAATCAAAATTGACAAAAGTAGGTATAGCTAAGAGTATCAAAATTGAGAAATTAAAATAAAAAACTAAGAGAAGTAAAGAATTAAATAAGGAAAAATAGATGAATCTAAATTAAAAGAAGATCAAAATCTAAATCTGCAGAAGAAATTAAACTAAAACCCTAAATTCTAGAGATAGGAGAGTGCTTCTCTTTCTAGAATTCTAACCTAAAAACATGCTAAAAATCCTAAAGAATGATGTAAGTGTGTATTGGTATGTTGCCCCCTTTAATAACCTTCCAATTCAGCATCACGTCTCTCAAAATTGGGCCAAGAGGCTCCCAAAATTGCGAGCCACATGACTTTTTAATGAAGTCACGCGCGAGGACTTGTGCGTACGCACACTTGCTGAATTCTTCACTTGTGCGTACACACAGGAGGTTGTGCCTACGCACAGTTGAATGTGTGCTTCTCCTCTATTTTCTTCATGTGTTCTCCCCTTTTGTAACGACCCATTTTCTGGTACGTCATGATCATACTAGAAACTGAGCGCTACCAACTTGTCTTCCTAATTATTATCTGTTATTTATTTTATGAGCCTGAGTCGTTGTTAAAAATGTAGTTATTTTGCGAGGTACTTTTTTTCTTGAAAATGTTTGGATTAATAAACAGAATCATTCATAATGAATTCACAAATAATAATAGATAAAACAGTTATAAACAACCACACATAAATACATCTCAAGCAGTTCATAACATTCCTTGATCCAGCCTTTATTAGACTATAGAATTTTAGTTAGAACACCCTTAGATATAGCTAAGTAATATCTATAGATATATATATATACATACAACATCCCAGGCCCTGACCTGTTCAAGAAGTCCCTAAGTTGGTGCCCAGGCTAGCCTAGACTCTATACTAACCTAGTTCCTCTAAACTACTAAAGCGAGGGAAAGTACGTTCTATGTCTTCGAAACTCAAGTCAGGTGGAATGTCATCAAAAGGTAGAACATCATCTACTACTCCTCTGCACGATCAGACATCGCCATATGACGTCTCTCTGGTACCTCATCAAGTAGCCACACAACAGGTGTCTCGTACACAGGATTTAGGTTAAAGTTCACGTACAAACGGGGTGCAGACATTGGCTGGTCTCATAGTATATACATATAAACTGAGAATGAGATTCACCCTAGACTCAGAAGACTCTCTAGAGAAGGATCCTTTTTGCGAACGGTCGTCAGGGAACTACGGAAGGGTACTCATGCTTCCATCTGAAAGGGGAAGGGAGAGAGAAGGGGTAAGAACTGGGGAGTTCTTAGTAGGGCCAGGGTTATTAGTTGAGTTCATTAATTCCGTGTTATTTAGCAGACAAATAGCAAAATACCGAGAAGCAGTGAATAGAAGATACAGATAAATAGAGAAAATAGAAAAAACAGAAAGCAGAACACAAACAAAAGAATACAAGAAAATAAAACACAAATACAAAGAATAGAATACAAACAAACAAAGCATACATTCATTCAACAATCATAACAGAGGAAATGCACAACCAAGTATGACGCATGTCTGTCCTTAGCAAGCCATGAGCTCACGTGTCGGTTTACACCCTGTAGCCCGACATTACCTTGGAACAAGTCCCAGATATGGTTTCCCTTTGTGTCCTTAGTGCATACGTGTTGGTGGTAAGAATACCACTCCTTCGTGACTATCGACAGTCGGCGCAAAGCTCGACCCCGTAATATACACACAAGGGGAAACAGTGATCCTCAGTTCGTGGGCATCCTCAAGATCAACACACAAACAAAACAGAGATCCTCAATTCGTGGGATTCCCCGAGATTAACATACAACAAAATAGAGATCCTCAGTTCGTGGGTTTCCCTGAGATCAAAGATTATCAATAGTTTATGGGTTATTCCCGTAATCAATGATTATCAATTCGTGGGTTTTTCCTGCACACGAAATAGTTAATAGTTCGTAGGTTTCCCCGAGACCAATGATCATTCAGTTCGTGGGTACTTCCCGTATTTAACATTATCAGTTTGTGTGTTTTACTGCTCTTCTCTCTCTGTCTCTTTACTCAGCTCTAATTACTCTTTTCTCTGTATCTATATTACTCTTTTTCTCTTTACCTCTTTACTCTGGTCTGGTTACTCTATTTTCTGTGTTTCTCTACTCTGCTCTAATTTCTCTGCTTAACTTATGTATTTAAAGCTTATGTAAATTTTGGTATGAATAGTTAGCCTGCCCCAAGTATAGGTTCGTTAAGTCTATACTGAAACAGTTTAACTCTTCATATTATACCTAACCCTAGGCGAAACTTAAGAACTAACTATGTTGCTCCTAGTTCGTTCACTAATCTCTATTGTTTTCTGTCATTAAACTTTACGGAATTTTTCTCCGATTTTCATCTCCTCTTTAACTTTTTATCTTTCCTTTATCTTTACCTCACTAATATGTTATTACCACTTCCTAAGTGTTTTTTGAAGGTAATTATGAGATTCTGAGCTTAAAGTTATCTTTCTAAAGCTTTTACGAAAAACTGCTTTTTCCACATAATTTTATTATTTTTATTAAAATATTATTTTTAATTAAATATTATTATTTAATATTTTATTATTATTTATTATTTTATTAATATATTTTTGAAACTTACCCCTTTTTAACTTTTAACCCTTAAAATTTATTTTTTACCACCTATAACTTTTAATATTTCTACTTTAACCACCCTAACTTTCAGAAATTACCAAATGACCCCCAAAACACCAAAAAATTTACTTCCTTGCCCTTTTCAAGATCTAAGGCCTGTTCTTCAATGTTCTTCATCACACTCAAAGTGTTCTTCGTGTTCTTCGTAAATTCTTCAGATTCTTTCTCTATTTTTACCCATTTTTCAATCTTTTCAGTAACCGATTTTTACCATAATTCAAAATAAAATTGCAGCCACCAAAGCCCCATCTTTTCTACTTGATTTTTACCATAATTCTTTCTTTCAGCAGCTCCAAGAACATAAACTCAAAGCTTGAATTTCATCAAATTTCATCAAAACTTCACCAAATTTTCACCAATAATCAAACATATATTCAACCAATTTTTAGCACAGCCAAATCATACAACATTTACACAACTCAAACACAAATAATCAATAGTAATTTTGTCACATCGTACAAGGTTTTGCTGCTCGAAATTCAGTTATACTTTTAGGTGGCACTTAAGCACTTTTTCTTCCTAAATCACATCAAGAACAACTTTAAATCCACAAATCCTCAACTGACCAAATCTCTCTAAGCACGTTAGGAAGTGATATCTCACCTTAGACTTGCTGGAAATTAACGCTTCTTGGCCCTCAAGTAAAGTTAAGCATGATTCCTAAGGAAAAACATCAAGAAAACACATGTTTAAGCATGTTTCCTTGAAACTGAAACAAAAGGGAGATGGTGCAGCCAACTCACCTTGATTCCAGCCTTGATATGTCATATGATTATATAGAGAAAGAAGACAGGATCATTTTGGTCGGATTGGAATTTTGATTTGAATTTTAGTTCAGCAGAAATCAAGCTTTGAAGATTTATGAACCAAGAACTTTCTCTCCTTTTTCTCTTGATGATTTTCGGCCACAATGAGCAAATGAGGCAGCCTTGGGGGTTTTGGTGGTGTAGGGTGAGTTTTGATTGGTTGGCTTCGAGGTGGGTTAAAATAATATTAAAATATCTCACGTGTATAACTACTAAAACTAGATGTATCGGAACACTTGTAAAAACATCTCTAAAAATTATTTTCTGAGCTACTAGAATAAATGACACTAGTAACATATTTATTATGAGAATAGAAGATGTATGATGAGACCTTAGCATTGCTAAAGTTATCAGAGAGTGCTGGTGCTAAGATGCACCAGTAAACTGTGAACCCGGTTAAACCGATTTCCTGTTTTTAACTAGAACAGACCAGGTAACCTTATAATACCATTCAAGCATCTTCTAACACTAATATAATGATAATATTATATTATTATCTCTCTTCTCTCATGAATTATGTCCGGTTCATCAAACAGAGACTATTTACGAAAACAAGAATCAAAACTCCTAACTGATACGGTTCAAAAACAAGGTTCTTCGTGATTGCATTGTAGAGCTTGTCTCAACTGAGGTCCTAACTTAAGGATGACATAATGACAATGAGGACTGAGATTCTTGATAATATAATAGAGGTGTTCCCTTTGTTGAACTTCCGGAGAAATCCGTGTCTTTAGAAAAGATCTCGTGTACTCGAAAAATAGGGTTGTTACACCTTTTACCTGATTTCTTCCATTTCTACCAAACTATTCTTGCCTAATTGACCTGAAAATACTTAATAGAATATATCATGGTATCGAATGGAATAAAAGTGGAATAAAATTGCTCAATTTAGGCATGAAAAAGCATGTTTTCACATTTAGGTGAAATTTTGAGGGAAAATACAAAAGTATGCTATTTAAGTGAATAAGTATAGGTTTATGTGATGAAATCTGTCCAATTCAGGCCAAAATTTACCATCAAATATGGACTCATCAATTCTCCCACACTTAAACAATAGCATGTCCTCACGCTAATCAAAATCATGGAGAAGGATCAAAGGCAACAACTTATTTAATGAAACTATTTATATGCATACAAGTATATTAAATGCTATCTATTTCTATCTATACCATAATGTCCTATCAAATTAGCAAAAACAAACAAGCAAATTTCCAAGTAATCATATAGACATATAGGGCAACAAGTAAGGAAATAGTGCAACCTTATCAAAATCCAAAGAGTTGATTCAAAATTTTTGAAATCAATGAGGCAACTTGTAAGAAAACACAAGATAAGAGGTGGAAACATAGGATTGAGCAATCTAACCCCTCATCGAATATGTATATACACTCTAGTCGCTCAAGTGTTTAGGGTCAATTTACTCAATTCTTTGGGGTATTTTGTCTCCTTTTTATTCTTTCCTCATTTTTCTTCTTTTTCTTCTTTTTTTTTTTCAATTCTATTTTCTTCTCATCAACAATAGCATAATATATACAAAAGGTGGATGCATATGGTTTACATAATTCCTACATGAGTTTGTACCCAAATTTCCAAGGTTTTCACAAAAAATATCAACCACATTTTCATCAACCAAAATCCCCAAATTTTTCCACACTCAAATGACACACACACTTACTATCCTAAGCTAATCAAAGATTTAAATATGGGCATTAATTATTTTCTGCTTAAGGTTAGTGAAATGGAAATATGAAGAATAGAAGGGGTTAAAAAGGCTCAAAGTGGGTTAACAAAGGTAGATGAAAAGGTAGGCTATATGGGTTGATCTAATTGAAATAAAGGCCTTAATCATATAAATGCATATATACATCAAACAATGGACATAAAGAATCAAACAAATCAAAAATTGCAATCATAAAACGAGAATAACACACACAAGAATAAAATTAGTGGTCATATGATGCAACCACACAATTAGGCTCAAACCTCACAAGGTTGTGTATTCTCAGCTCTAAACTATGTTCCACAAAATAATTCAAGCAAGTTGAAAACAATTTTCCGAATCAATTCAATGGAACGCTGATAAACCCCTATTTTATGATTCATCTTGTGCTCAAATTGAATGTTTTTATCAATTCTTCACCCACTTATTCATATGAATTACATGGTTTTACTTTTCCCTCCTTATTATGTGATAAGTGTGAAAACATGTTTCCTATGCTTTAAAAGTATTAATTTTAATTAGCCTTTATTACCATTCGATGTCATGATTTGTGTGTCAAGTATTTTCAGGCTTCATAAGGCAGGAATGGCTTAGAGGATAGAAAGGAAACATACAAAAATGGAAGAAAAGCACAAAAATGGAGTTTTGAAGAAAATGCAGCGATGCGTATGCATGGATAACGCGGACGCGTGCCTAGCGCGAAATGGCATCAACGCGAACGCGTGACTGACGCGGACGCCTGCCTTGGGCAGAACACAAATGATGCGTACGCATGACCGGTGCGTACGCGTGACAGACACCACATACATGAATCTGCAGAAAATGCCCCCAGCAATTTCTGGACCCTTTTCGGCCCAATTCCAAATCTAGAAACACAGAATATAAGCCAGAGAATGGGGGAATCAAACAACAACTCGCAAAAGACAACAATATACAACATTCATGATTCAATTTTAGGTTTTAGATGTAGCTTTTAGAGAGAGAGGCTCTCTCCTCTCTCTTAGGTTTTAGGATTAGGATTCCTTTTATTTTATGGTTATTACTTCAATGCCAGGTTCAATGTTCCTTTAATTTATTTTCTATTTTTATTTATTCTATTACTTTAATTGTTATTTATCTTGCCAATTTGGTTTATGAACTTTTCATGTTAAGATTTGAATATTCTATTTAATACAATTTGAGGTATTTCAGATTAATGATTGTTTTATTCTATTTATGATGCTTTCAATTTAATTTAGATTTATTTTCCCCTTTTGGTTTTGGTTAAGTAATTGGTAACACTTGAGTTATCAGACTCAACGTTTGATTGAGATTTGTGAATTGCTGATTAATTTAGACCCCTCTAAAGCTAGTCTTTCCATAGGAGTTGACTAGGACTGAGGAATCAAGTTTATTAGTCCATTTGACTTACATTTATTTAGTAAGGGTTAACTAAGTTGGAGTAGAATCCAATTCTCATCACACCTGATAAGGATAACTAGGATAGGATTTCCAGTTCTTATACCTTGCCAAGAGATTTTCTAATTATTAATTTATTTATTTTTCTTGCCATTTAAATTATTTGTTCCACATTTCAAAAACCCAAAAATATGCATTTTCCATAACCAATAATAAATAATACTGCCCTGTAATTTCTTGAGAAGATGACCCGAGGTTTAAATACTTCGGTTTATTATTTTTATTGGGTTTGCTTATGTGACAACCAAAACTTTTGTACGAAAGGATTCTCTGTTGGTTTAGACACTATACTTACAATGCGATTATATTTTTATAAAAATTCTAAATTAGCAAGAATTTCTATTCGTTCAAACACCCTAGAAGAGAATTCTTGAAACTTTTTGTTGTTTTTGCTAAAATTATTTCCTATGTAAGTATGTATGATGTGATGGATGCAATTTCAAAAATTCCTAGTTCTTTTCCTAATTTTCATTATCCAAAAATCATCATGAATATGTAGGACAAAATTGAACTAAGCACTATATTATTCACATAATCCAATTACAACTTCTATCTATAAACTATATACTATACAAAAGCAAAAATGCCAGATGCAATAGCTAGAAATAAACTATTGATAGGCTAAGATATATGTACCAGAAGAAAATGCAATGCAATAGTCAAAAGTACTCCAAATATCTATAAGAAACATAATAAAAAAAATAGAATAGAGTGCAAAGTGTTCATAAAAGAGAAGTTTATGCCTAAAAAATCATGAATTCTCCCCCACACTTAAGGGTTGTACAGTCCTTCGTGCATGTACACCATCTGGGAAGATCGAAGCTCTAAGTTTCGCCACCTTCAGCTAGTGGACGCAGGAGGCTCGGGCTGTTGTAGAGAACAAAGAAATATGAATTGAGGAAGAGTTTGTAGGGGTGTGGTGTGACAAAAGACAATGCGTGTATTCTAAATGTGCACACGGTTAGAACACACACATTGACCGATTAAAATGGCAACCACACAATCAACAATTAAGAATGAGTTCCTCAATTAAACGGCCTAAGATGCAAGCAAGGATAAGCATCAACTAAAACACAAGCAAGCTTAAGAAAACACAACGAAAGTGAATTGAATTCTAAGAATATTGGATATTGAAATTGTGTAAGCAAAAGCGCAAGATTAATATAAAAGCATAATACACAATAACCAATTCAATAATGAAAAGAAAACTACTTATTCATCCTCACGAAATAATGAAATAATCACATAGAGAGGGTGCTTGTTGCAAAAAGTGACAAGCTTGATAAGAATCAAGTCAAATCACTCAAATAAATGTAAAGTATTAAAAACAAACAAGTATCTTGTTATATGATTATATTGATCTGAAAACCATGATGAACAAACAATTCAATTCACTAATATTCAATGCACTTGTTAAACATTTCACCAAATATGAAACCCAATGGTAATTCTCCCATTAATTTAGTACTAGCAACTCAAAGCAACAAACAAGTACACCATTGAAATTCAATTAGAGATAACATCATAATCATTGAAATGTGAACAATGAATAGAATACCAAACAATAATATAATTTAAAGCATATGGTAGCGATAACATATGAATTAAACTCAAAATTCATTCAGGTATTATATCAAACACATAGTATGCGGTGCACATATTCATTAACTTTCAAACAAGAAGTAACCCAATCAACATCAAGCAAACACTTGCAACTTATTTAATTAACAAATAACTAAACCAAACCTAATATAATTACTAAAATGAAAATGAAATGCAATTAACACTAACTAGGGTAAGTAGAAAACAGGGCAAAAGCAATAAAAGAGAGAGATGGAGGGGGTTGGAAGTGCCTTAGGGCTTAATTCAGAGTGCAATTAAAATTATGCCCAAAACAGCACTTGTACGTACGCACACATATACGCATGTAGGCACACTGGGTGAAAAATGGAAGTATATAATTGCACAAGTGTGTGCGAGTGCATTCAGCAGAGAGGGAATTAAGACATGTGCGTATGCACAGAGGGGTGCATACGTGCAGAAGACTTTTCTTTTTTTTTTTTAAAAAAAGGATCATGTGTCCGTGCGCACACGGGCGTGCGTACACACAAAGGGGTGGTGCGAATGCACAGGAGTATGCGAGCACTCCCATCAGAGGGATGTAAACTAGTGTGCGCATGCACAGAGGGGTGTGGACGCACAAAATAGGGAATTCGGGGTTGGTGTGCGTACGCACACATTGCTCTGTTTCTCCAAAAATTTTTCTTCAAATTCTAAATTTCTAAACTTGATCTCAACCAAGGGTTTCAACCCCAAAACATCCAGAACTTCACAAATTCATTATCCATACAAAAATCAACCTTACTAAACTCAAAATTAAGAGTTAAGTATGATTTTGGTCCCCAACGTAGATGCCAAAAATCGATTTCGTCCCCGGCCTTTTTTTCGCTACAAAATGGTCCGTAAGGTTTAAGTAATTTTAAAATCATCCTTCGGACATTTATACTCTTACCCTCTATCACAATTTTAACATCTCCTCTCTTGCTCTGCTTCTTCATCTTCTTCAGATTATGCACTGCTTCTTCATATTTTTCAGATTCTTCAGATTTTGAAAAATAGACCAAAATATTTAAAGAAATTCAAGCAACATGCACTTTGAACAATAATCAACAAATTCAGCAGCAAAAATATTCCAAATTCAAGCCAAATCGAAAGCAGAGATTCATTAATAGAGCATGACATTTAGATATTCCACAGCAAATTCATAACAAATTCAGAATCACCAAGCAAAAAATTTAGATATTCCTCAACAAATTTCACAAAAAATTCAGAAGTTCCACAAGAAATTCAGTTCACAGAAGAAGAAGAAGAAAACAAATTCCATAACAAATTTAGATATTCCACAACAAATTCAGAATTACCAAGCAAAAAATTCAGATATTCAACAACGAATTTCACAGAAAATTCAGAAATTCCACAAAAAATCCAGTTCACAGAAGAAGAAGAAGAAGAAGAAGAAGAAGAAGAAGAAGAAGAAGAAGAAGCGGGCGGTGATGGTTGTGGAGCAGTGGCAAGGACGCGGGGAGCAGTGCGAGTGGCAAGGAGCAGAAGTGGCGGCGGTGATGGCGAGGAGCAGCGGCGGTCGTCCTTAGCTTTCTCCCTTCCGATCTCTCTCTTCTCCGTTAGCTTTCTCCTCTCTTGCTCTCTGTTTCCCCTTCCGATCACATACAGCGGTACGGCGGTGTGACGGTGCAGCGGTGTGGCAGTGCGGTGGTGCAGCCTTCCCTCCCTTCTCCCCCCGAATTCTCTTTCTTTCCCCCTCTTTTTCTCGCTCCCCCTCCCTTGATTCTCCTTCTCCTTCTGATGCCTTTCTTTTGTTTTTTTTTCTTTTTTATTTTATTTCATAATTTTTTAATGAAGGGTAATTTGGTAATAAAAAAATAAAATTGGTAAAAAGGACGATTTTAAAATAAACCGAAACTTTGGGGATTATTTTGTAGCGAAAAAAAGGCCGGGGGACGAAATTGATTTTCGGCCTCTATGTTGGGGACCAAAATCATACTTAACCCCAAAATTAAACTAATTCTAAGTTAGCTAAGACAAGCAAAAATGCAATAAATGAAGATTAAAAACAAAGAGAAAGGTTAGAAAGATACCCCACTTAGCACTTTGGTTTATTGTTCTTAAGTTAGACATTTTGAGAAGCTCAGATCAAGGAGGCTTGTACTTCCATTCCTCCTTAATTCTCCACCCATGCTTGGTCTTCATTTGTCCTCCAGGGTCCACACTTTGTTTGTTGACACCCTTTCTTGTTGATCTTCAAGCTTCCAATGGGGTGACCAACTTCTTAAATTCCCATCAAGGCTCCAAATCTTCCTTTGAAAACTATTCAATTGTGCCTTGAACCACCCGTGAAACTTAAATCTTGAGGGGTCAACTTTAGTTAGCCTTAATCCACCATGCCACCGAACATGGATCTTTTTCTCACTTAGCACTCCACAAAGTACCCTAAGTTGACTATCCGTTTTCAACAAAGCATATTCATGTGAGTTAATGAAGTTAAAGGATAAGATTGTTACCCATTTAAATGGTGTGTCAGATGGTTGCTTAGGAAAGGATACCTTCCATAGCCTTGATTTTTCACTCCCTTGCGCTCCTCTTCGGTCATCTCCACTTCTTGTTCAGTCCTCCCCAATTCTTCAACCACTTCTTCAACTTCAATAAGCTCAACTTCTTCCACTTGTGATGAATCATGCTTCAACTCTTCATCTTCTACTAGGGGTTCCAAACCTTCCCTCATCCCGCACTCTTTAATTGAGGTTAGTTCTTCACATTCATCCACAAAATTTATTTGGTTGTGGCATGAATGTGGTGAGTCTAAGTGGGCTAAGACTTCGGTCAAGGTAGCCATAATGGCTTAATGATGCTTTATCTACTCTTGTTGCTCATTATCATCCAAGGGAAGTTGTGGTGGAATACAAGGCTCATCATATGGGAGAGAGTCTTCATAAATGAGGATTGGTTCATAAGGGTGAGGATATTTTGGTGGTATATATGGAGGTGGTTGGTCAAGGTGATTATTGGAGTAGTGATGCTGGACTGATAGTGGTTCATAAGGTAGGTTATAAGATGGATATGGAAGTGGATCCCATAAAGGTATTTGGTGATGTAGTGAGGCTTGAGGGTGTTGTGGTTGATGATAATGTTGAGGGTAGGCTTCATAGGTTATGGTGGTTGTTCTGCACTATAAGATGAAGTATGATCATAGTAGTATGGAAGAAGAGGTTACCATGAGGATTGACCATATGAATGTGGCTTCTCTCTCAAGTGATAGCTCAATGCTTGGTGCACACCATCATTAAGCTTGCCATTTCCTACAACATCATAACAACCAAACTCCAAGCAAAAGGGATGAGAATTCATAGAGAAAAGACGAAATAAAAACAAAATATATCAAGAAACAAAAGAAAGCAAGCTCCTAATTACTAACAAGCACAAGAAAATAACTAGAAAGCAAGCTATTTACATATTAACATATTCACAATAGCCAATAATATAACATTATTGCGATTCTCCGGCAATGGCGCCAAAATTTGATGTGTTGGATTTATGCCGATCTAGAATTTTACAAAATAGAATTACATTACAAGTATAGTCTAAACCGACAAGAAAACCTCAATCAAATTTTAAATATAGAATTATCACAATTCAAATCAAATAACCGAGAGTACTTAACCCCCCAGGTCGTCTCCCTAGGAATTGCAATTAAGTATTCAATTATTGGCTATGAGGGTATTGGGGTTATGGTAGCAATTGGCAAGAAGATTAAAAAGGCAAGAAAGTAATCAAGCATGCAAGGGTATTAAAACCCAAAGCAAGTAAATCAAAAAATGGAATTCAAGTGGCAAAAAAGAACTCTTGGCAAGGATTGGGAATTAAGGATTCCTATCATAATCATAGACCACAAACATGGTATATGCGAAGAATAAATCCCAATTAGTCAATCCTAACATCGAGGATAAGTCAAAAAGGCATAATTGATCTCAGTCCACAAATCCTAATCAACTCACTAATTAGCTTAGTGAAAGACTAGTGATGCCAGGGCATCTTAGGCTAGTTTCACTAGCCTTTTTCTTTGTTTTTGATAGGTTTTATGCACTTTCTTGAGCTATAAGTAAGCAAATTGGGTAGAAATTTATGTATGCCTATATTCATTCAACCATGAGTAATTTGATGCAATTTCATGATGATTTATGCTATAATTACTTGTATGCTAAGAATGATAAGAATTATCATGATTTTAGCAAGGCTTTGATGCATTCATTGGTTGATGATAGGTGAAACAAAGCATAGAGGAAGGTTGAAGAAGGAGCATGGAAAGGATGAAGAGGAAGCAATATTGGTGGAAAAGTTGGACCACCAAAGTTGTCTCAAATGTTGGAAGAGAAACAGAGCACTTCTTTGCATGGTGGCTGATGCTCACGTTTGACGTAGCGTTAGACATCCAACGTTACCCCCAACGTGGTGATAAAAACTTCAATTCTGGAGCTAAGTGAATTTTGAGTGGCGCGTACGTGTCTATGATGCATACGTGTGAAAAAGAAAATTTTGATATCCGCGTGGAACCGTACAGTACGCGTACGCGCCAAAACCGAACGTTGGAGGTCCAACGTTGCCACAAACGCTGCCTCCAACGTCCGCGATGCCATGTCCATAAATTAGAGTTGAGAATTTTGAATCGACACGTACGCTTCAATGACGCGTACGCGCGGATGAAAAAATACCAATGTACGCGTAAGCGTACAGTGCGCATATGTGGGAATAAGCATTTTTGACCATTTTGCGCGGAAGCGCACGGTACGCGTACGCGTGAAAATGCCAACGTTAGAGGGAACGTTGGAGGTCCAACGCTGAGGCCAACGTCCCATGCTTCCTTTTAAAACTGAAAAATGAAAATCTTGCATCCACGTGCACGCATGCAATACGCGTACGCGTGGATGAGCATTTTTGGCACTTTTGCGCGGAAGCGCACGGTACGCGTACGTGTGGGTTAGCTGACGTTGGCCCTCCAACGTTGAGTCAAACGCCAATGACAGCAAGCTTTCTGGTTTGCTGGTTTAGTTCTATATGGCGTTTGAGTCAACGTTGGCCCTCAAACGTTGACTCAAACATGAAGCATCAGGATTCAAATTTTATACAGATCTCTTCTCACCACCAAGGGCAACCAATTGAAGCCATCTTCAACCCAATCCCATCAAGGTCAAAAGCCCAATTCAAGGCTTGAAGATCAATGGAAGAAAGTGTATAAATAGCTTAGAGTTTAAGTTAGCAAGGACTTTGACCCTTTTTTCCAATTTTGGGAAATCTTACACTTACTGCACTTTTAATTTCAGAATGTATTTTACAATTCCCATTTCCATTTTGAGAGCTATGAACACCTAAACTCCTCTTCATTGGGTTAGGGAGCTCTATTGTAATTCAATGGATCAATGGTAGTTTTCATCTTCTTCTTCTTTCTTTTCTCTTGATTTTTGTTAGCAAGCTTTCGGTCTTAATTCAATTGGATAATTGTCTTGAGAGAGAAGCTATCCATAATTGGAATTCTTCGGAGCCTTAAGAGAGGAATGAAGAATTTATGCTAGAATTACTTTCTCACATTGGATTAGATTGGGGTTTGGATGGATATAGTAACATGTAATCCTACCAACACTTTGATCTATGAATTTGTGTGGTATAGTCAGTGACCGAACTTCAACTCATCCCATGAGCAATTAAATCAAGACATTGGGCAATTGTTCATGCTTAGAGAGATCGGTGAGCCAAGACATTGGGATCCGATCATCTAAGATTGCCAAGCAATGTCAATGAATGCATTGATTAAGGAAGAGATGAAAATGATTTGATCCATAGAGTTCAATATCTCCCAAAACCCAATGAATCCCCCATCTCTGATCTTTCCCATTCTATTTACATTCTGTTCTTTACTTTCATGCTTAATTCCCCGATCCCATTTTAATTTCCATCAATTTAAGATTCTGTCACTTTAATTCCCTACAATTTAATTTTCTGTTCCTTTAATTTCTTGCAATTTAAGTTTTCCGTCATTTTACATTCAGCAATCCCAATTTCAATTCTGATTCTGCTCAACTCGTGTAATTCATCAATTAACATTGCTCGATCTACCAATCCCTGTGGGATACGACCTCACTCTTTTGTGAGTTTTTACCTGACGACAATCCGGTGCACTTGCCGGAAGGAAATTTGTTGAGAGGCAAATTTCGGCGTATCAAGTTTATGGTGCCGTTATCGGGGATTGGTTTTGTATTGACAATTATTGAATTGAAGGATAATTAGATTGAGCACTTTACTTTTTCTTTTGATTTATTGAAATTTAATTTCAGTCGTTCATTTTATTCTCTACAATTTTCAGTTAGTTCTCTTTAATTTTACCTTACTTCTTTACTTTCCAGCAAGTTAATCTACTAACCATTTGATAAATTGCTCTAACCAAGCTAACTATACTCTGTTTTAGTAGACTTTGCGCTGGCTGTTTCTTGTACTTGTTCATTGTATGACAGGTAGGAGAAAGGAAATTTGAACCTCATTTGGTAGTGAACCAGAGAGAACCTTCCTGAGATTAAGGAGGGAAGCAAGAGGAAAGAGGGTTGTTGGTGCAGAAGAAGAGGAGGAATACTTTGATATAACCATGGAGGACGATATGGAAAACCATCATGAAGAAGAGGTGAATAACCATGCCAGAAGAGGTGGAGCTAACCCTGCTGGACAAGAAAGGAGAGTCCTGGGATCATACATTAATCCAAATCCAGGAAATTGTGGTAGCAGCATTCAGAGGCCAACCATCCATGCTAACAATTTCGAATTAAAGCCTCAGCTCATAACTCTTGTCCAAAACAATTGTTCTTTTGGAGGAAGCGCGCAAGAGGATCATAATGAGTATCTCACTAAATTCCAAAGGATATGTGACACGGTTAAGTCTAATGGTGTTCATCCTGACACCTATAGATTGTTACTGTTTCCATTTTCTTTGAGAGACAAGGCATCAAAATGGCTAGAGTCATTTCCGAAGAAAAGCTTAACCATATGGGAAGATGTAATGAGCAGATTCTTGACAATGTTCTACCCTCTACAAAGAGTAAACAGGCTAAGAACTGAAGTACAGGCATTCAGACAACAAGAAGGTGAAACCCTTTATGAAGCTTGGGAGAGATTCAAGGACTTGACACTACAAGAAAAATACCCATTCAGCCACACTTTTTTTAAGCTACATTTGAAAAACGTAGCCTATTCATAGAATAGGCTACGCCTTTCTCCGTGTTGCCTTTTTATATGAGAAAAGGATACACAATTGTGGCATCATTTAAAAAGTATAGCCTTAGTTATTTTAGAAATCACTTATAAAATGTAGCCTTATCTAAATATCTATAAATACACTTTTTTCATCTAAGGGAACGCTTGTAAAGAGTAGCTTATTTTTTCTGTTTCGGGTGCGCTTTTAAAATGTCTCCTAATATGGGAATCCTTAATAAACACTTAGTAAAAAAATTTGTTGGCCTTCCCCCTCACTCACGCAGCAGTGCAGCACACACTCTTATCCTCACTCAACATACACAAACACGAAAGAGAGAAGAAATCAGAGAGGAGAAGGGAAGGAAGGAAAGAGAGGACGACGCCGTCTAGGGCTCCGCCGCCGTCGCCGTCGTCGTCGAGTGCCAGTGAGAGAGAGAGCTCGAGGATGAGAGGAAACGTGATGGAGGAGAGAAAAAGGAGGTGCTCCGTCGCCGCTGAAGCTCCACCACCACTGCTAGGGCTTGTTTAAGTCGCCGTTCTGCCACTGTCGGGCTTCTGTGCCCCCGCCGAGGAGCTCGAAGGGAGGAAGGAGGGATGTATCGCCGCCTTCGTGCTCTGTCGCGGCGCTGCCGTCGATTGGAGCTCGCCGCTGAGCTGCTGCACCGTCTCCAAGCCGTTGCGTCGCCGCTCATCTCTTCACTGTCACTGCTCAACACCATCGTCGTATCCTCTGTCACCAGGTAAGCATTCTCTATTCTGTATCCTCTCTTTCTTGCTCATTCTCTAACTCGCTCTCACTTTGTAGTTCGAAGGTGTGTATGATTTTGATAGTGATGATGAACTGTAATGGCTAATTGAGATACAGAAGGTATGTATCAATTTTCAATTGGTTCTATGAATTTTTGGGGGTTTTGGGTTCTAATTTTAGGTTTTCTAATTTTGGGGGTTTCGCCTTCTGATTTTCAATTTGTTATGATTCCTTTCTGTGTTTGGCATAAACGGAAGCAATAGGTGCTGGAAATTTCATACGTGCGTGCTAAACTAGGGAAATCATTCTGTAGGAAAGTGTCGAGCTGCAGGAGTTTTCATTGGGTTCATGCCCTCCTAGTGTGGGTCTTCAAGGGATGCGTTGGTCAACTATGTTGATCAGGTTTTACTTCCTTCACATTTCAATATTATAACCTGAAAAATAGTAGTTTTAGATATTTTATTAAGAATATTTGACATGATTAGGTTTTAATTCATGATATCCCTATATCATGAATTATTTTTCCACATGGTTTGAGCTAAAGTTGTTCCTGTGAAATCACATGACTGAATTTTTATCCTAAATCTTGATGGTTCTAAGTGAATGAATTGCTCAAGTTTCCAACTGCACTTTGCCAGCTTCAATGAGTAATCAACATTATGTTCCATTTTAGTTTTCTTTTGCACCATCTTTTAAGTGATCCATCTCTACTAGTCCTAGAAGCTGTGCATTCTTTTATACATTGAGAGGGGTTTGTTCTTGTTTGAGATTCAATGTGTTAAATCTGAGGCATATGCACACAATTGACATATTTTTTTTATGTACTTGGAATTAATCGAAATCCTCTTGAACTTGTTGCAGTATTCAGGTGGTTGCACAAAATGGCTAAAATTCACATCGCCATCATCTTATTGGGGCTCTGCCTAGTATGCAATTCGGCAGGTTTTGATTCAGACACAAATGAAATGAGCATTTTCTTGGTATTTCACAGCGAGTCCTAAAACTGGGTTTAGATTGGGACACAAATGAAATGAGTATTTTGATGTTTGCTAAGCTTGCAAAGCCATTGATCGGAACTGTTGGGATTGTGATTAATAGTCTTCATATCAAGGTTGATGTGTGTAAAAGCAATGTCCACATTTTGAATTTTGAAGAAGCAAATTTAGAGAAAAAGAAAACATGTGGATATCTTATCTTTACTTCTAGGGCTATGAACTATTGAACTGATTTTCATGCAATAATTAAAAACATGGTTTGGTACTTCATCTTTTTGTTATTAAAATTCATATTCATTTTGCAGCTTCTATTTACACCAATCCTGGATGGAAAAGCACTTTTGTATTCATTTGTATCCTGAATGGCCTGGTGTTTCTTCTTGGCTGGTGTGTTTCTACTACATTTGATTTAATATAATTGTTGTAAGAAAAATAATAAAATTTGAGTTGTGCTATTTTCCATAAAAGACTTCTGTTTGCGGTGCTTTTGTAGAAAGAATATGAACTTCGGTTTTGATGCAACTCTTAGAAATTGTAATGCATTGTGGATTATGAAGCTGATTTTATGTAAATGGATATCAGCTTGATGCCTTTCTTGTAATCATGCTTATTTTGAATTTAATTTTTTGTAGGGAAAGCTTTTTGTGAGATCCATTTAAGAGCTATGGCAGTGGTGGTCGCGGTTATTGCGCGTGGTGGTCGCGGTTATTGCGCGTGGTGGTGGATACAGAGGAGGAGGAGGCGGTGGTGATGGTGCTTGCTACAGATGCGGTGGTAGGTACAACGGCGGAGGCGGTGGTGGAAGCTGTAACAACTGTGGGTATTCTGGGCTTTTGCAAGGGACTGCCCAACAAGCTCTCGCTGAAAAATGTAAGCATACACTTTAATTTCTCTGATCATTATGTTGAGTTTGAAAAATAGTGGTTTTGCAGAATCTTGTGTCTTTCAAGTAGGATTGATTGAAAATTTTTGGTACCTTATTGGTTAAAAAATGATTTTAAAACTGAATTTTTGGTTAATTGTAATGATTTTAAAACTGAATTTTAAGATTGAGAAAGTGACTCGTAGAGCACAGGAGCAATTTCAGATGGTTTTAGAGGAGAAAAGCAAGTTATCTCTCTTTGTTTTTATCTTTATTTTCTTATTATTTATGTTTTATTTTCTGTCTTTAATCTTTTTGTTACTTTGAATATATTGGGTATTGGATTAGAGTAGCCATAAATAAGAAGAAAATAACATGAAGCTAGGATAAAAGATAAGATGCACAATAATTTCTGTACGTGTTATTCCCAAACATAATATGAAAATTGCACGAAGTATTAGAGATATATTCTCCTGTGTCCCGATCCAATTCTTTATTGCCTCTAACAAGAATTTCCAGGGTAGGGATCTTCTTGAACCACATTTCATGAGATTTGTAGTTTAATGCAGTTATTGTGCCCCAAGGGGAAATTTTCCACCGTTTTTAAGCAGATGAACAAACTTCGAATATCTTATTAAATTTTTTGGTTAACTTAGAAAGGCATAGAAGGCTCATTTACAGATTCCTGTTTCTTGTTGATCTTTCAGATTTGCATTCGATGTTGATCTTGATGCTCCAAAAGTTAGAATTCCTCTCAGATCTCGTGGTTCAGCCAGATGTGATAGTCATTTTCTTTTGGACTTTGGTCATTTTACACTACACACTGCGGTATGCTGCTTGAGCTGTGGGGAATTGAGTTGTACTTTTGTTGTTTGGCCTTTTTATTGACAACGTTGTTTGGCCTTCTCTTGTATGATTTGGTGTTTTTACAGGAAAGCCAGTCTGATGAGCAGAGGCATAATCTTTATTCTCGATTTTACATATCAGGACGTGATTTTGCTGCCTTTTTTACGGACTGTGGCTCTGATTTTGGGAGTTGCAGTTTGGTTAAACCAACTCATGATAGTCAAATAATAAGCTCACCATGGGCCAAAGAAGCTGATAATGTGTATTCTGTCATTGATAGGTGTGGAATGGCAGTACTTGTTAATCAGGTTTGTCTGTCGTGTACTTAACAAAACTGTACTACAGTAATGATCTGCATCGCATTTTTGTTGAGCATAATTTGTTCTTATCCTGTTTGTGCCTCTGGTTTTCTGAAGATTAAAGTGCCTCATCCAAGTTACCCATCGACATGTATATCCATTCAAGTGCCAAATCTTTGCATTCACTTTTCACCAGAGAGATTTTGTAGAATCATGGAACTGCTGAGCATATTGCCAAGACTATGGAAATATGTAATCAGCCTACGCCTGATAGTTTACACTCCAAACTTGCTCCTTGGAGTCGTGATCTAGTTGTTGATGGTAGAATCCTAGTTTGGAAGGTACTTCTGCAAACCTTTTAAAAATGTTTCCGTTAGCAATTATATTTGAGGTAATAACTTTTTTCGTTAAATCAGAAACCTAAATAGCCCTCATCTTACAGGGAATTGGGAATTCAGTTGCTACGTGGCAAACATGTTTTCTGGTGCTTTCGGGGTCATATCTTTATGTATTTGAAACTGCAGAGTCTCAGAGTTGCCAGCGATACCTAAGGTTTTAAACCCAACCCTCCTCCAACTTTTCTGTTTTAGAACTTTGATATTATTTCCTATTTTAAATTGAAGAGAAGAGAATAAGGAAACATTTATATGGAGAGTGAAATATAGAAATATACTCCAAAGTAGGATGGCCAGTCCATTTGCATGTCCGAAATGGGAACTTCGTTAAAAGTTCAAATAATCATGATGTAGTAATGTAAAGAGGACAGTTACTGATGAGAGAGGCATCATGGTTTATATTGGCATTTTTTTCTCTTTGAAAATGCATCAAGTGGTTTATTTTAAACTGCTTTGTCATAAACTTGACATTCTTTTCTGTTCACCTTATCCTTGATATATTTATTTATTTATTTTTGAAAAAATAAGAATTTCATTAGGAAGAGAGTACGATAATACAAATTGGGGATAAGGGTTCCCCCATACAAAAGCAAAGCAAACAAAAGATTTATCTATGAAGCATAGCTTTCCAATATCTGAACATGTTGGAGAGGGAAAGCCCCCTGTAAAGATTACGAGCTTTAATCATCTAAATAATGGTGAATTTTGATGTGAATTTTTTTTCTCTCTTAACCTTTTTGGCAGGGCATGGATTATAGGAAGTGGTAATGGTGAAGATAGAATTGCTCCACTGCCTGTGTTGAGCTCCTCTTTCAAAAAATAAAATGGTGAAGACAGAATTGATGTAGGATACAATATTTTAGTTTTTGGTAGAGTATTAGTAGTAAATTCTAAGTGGTCTCATGTTTATTTTGATATAGCTATGTTTATTTTAGTGTGAGATGTATGAATATTAATACTTTTGGATCATTATAAATATATTTTATTTATAGATAATTTTTATTATATAAAAAAATTATTTAGTATAATTATGTATTTATTTTTATTTTATAATATTTAACTCGTTTAATTAAAAATGCTGAATTATTATACATGTAATTATATTATTAAATATTGTGTTGTATTAATAATTAGTAGAATATTATATATATATACAAAAAAAAGTGAGACCTAAGGCAACACTTATATATAGTAGCTATAGTATACAAAAAAAATGAGGGACCTAAGGCTACACTTATAAAAAGTAGCTATGGTATACAATGTGGCTACGCTTTACAAGTGATGCAGTAGCGTTGAAAAGCGTAGCCTATTCTGGCAAAAATGGAAGCTGAAAAGCGTAGCCTTTGGTCCTGGACAGCATCACTTGAAAAGCGTAGCCTATTCCCAAACGCCAAAAGCGTAGTCCTTGGTGCAGAAAAGCGTAGCCTTTGAGAATAGGCAACGGCCGAATAGGAATCACTCCAAAAAGCGTAGCCGTAGCCTAGAAAGCGTAGCCGTAGCCTAAGGCATCATTTTTTTTCACTTTTGGCTACACTTTTCAAGTGTACCTGAATGGGTGTTTTTCTTGTAGTGTGACAAAGAAATGCCCCCCCTGACATGTTTAATGAGTGGGTGCAAATCCATATCTTTTATGAAGGGCTGAATTGTGAATCAAGGAAGGCTATAGACCACCCATCATGAGGTTCCTTAAACAAGAAGAAGAACATTGTAGAGGCTATTGATGTTATAGAGACAGTGGCTGAAAATGAGTATTTTTATGCCTCTGATAGAAACAACAATAGGGGAGTCTTGGAATTAAACCATATGGATGCAATCTTGGCCTAAAACAAGATGATCACCAAGCAACTGGCTAAATTGACCAAGTAAATGGAGAAGACTCAAGCTGTAGCTATCCACACTCAATCATCACCTCAAGAAGAATTGGAGACACAAGAAGGAGCCAACCGGGAGGAAGCCAATTATCTTGGAAACTCATCTAGGCAAGCTAATGATCCATACTCTAAAGCCTATAATTCTGGTTGGAGGAACCACCCAAATTTTGGGTGGGAGAACCAACAAAACCAAGGCCAAGACCACAGACCACACAATCCAACCCAATACAACAACTCTTCTCACCAAAACTCCAACCAAAAATTATACTGATAAACCACTATTTTATGGTTTATCTTGTGCTCAATTGAGTGGATTTTATCAACTCTTTACCCACTTATTCGTACTATTTGCATGGTTTTACATTTGCCTTCCTAATTATGTGCTTTGATTGAAAACATGCTTCTTTGGCCTTAAGTTCCCTATGATTAATCCTCTCTTATTACCATTAGATGCCTTGATATGTGTGTTAAGTGATTTCAGAGATTACAGGGCAGGAATGGCCCAGAGGATGGAAAGGAAGCATGCAAAAGTGGAAGGAATACAAGAAGTTGGAGAAATTGCTAAGCTGTCCAGCCTGACCTCTTCGCACTCAAATGGCTATAACTTTAGCTACAGAAGTCCAAACGATGCGGTTCTAGTTGCATTAGAAAGCTAACGTCCGGGGCTTCGATTTGATATATAATATGCCATAGTTGCCCTGATGTTAAGTGACGCGGTCACGTGATCCACGCGGACGCGTCGCAGTGGCGAAAAACCAGCGTGGCAGATTTCTTCTCCAGTGATTTCTGGGCTGTTTTCGACCCAGTTTGCGGCCCAGAAAACACAGATTAGAGGCTATAAAGTGGGGGAATGAATTCATTCATTCATATAAAGAAGCTCTCAATATTCACAATTTTAGTAGTAGATGTAGTTTTTAGAGAGAGAGGTTCTCTCCTCTCTCTTAGGATTTAGTTTTAGGATTTAGGATTTCTCTTAGTTTTAGGAGTGACTCTCAATCCCAGGTTCAATGTTCTTTTTTTTTATTTTCCTAATTTAATTTATGAACTCTTCCATGTTACATTTGATATCTTTATTAGTGCTAATTGAGGTATTTCAGAATTATGATTGCTTTCTTTTATTTATTATATAAATAATTTGAATTTTTCCCTTTTGGCTTTGGTTGAGTCATTGGAGATACTTGAGTTATCAAACTCATTGTTGACTGAAAATTGGAATTCTTCAAGAATTAATTCGAGTTCCAATAACTCTAGCCTTTCCCAAGGAAAGACTAGGACCTGAGGAATAAAAATTAATTCATCCACTTAACTTACCTTCATAGTTAGAGGTTAACAAAGTGGGAGAAAAATCCAATTCTCATTACAATTGATAAGGATAACCAGGATAGGACTTCCAGTTCTTCATACCTTGCCATGAGATTTTATTATTGTTAATTTATTTTACTTGTTATTTAAATATACCTGTGCCCATTGCCCAAACTCCAAAACCCCCAATTTACAAACTCATAACCAATAATAAGAACATACCTCCCTGCAATTCTTTGAGAAGATGACCCGAGGTTTGAATACTTCAGTTATCAATTTATTAAGGGGTTTGTTACTTATGACAACCAAAATGTTTGTACGAAGGGATTTCTGTTGGTTTAGAGACTATATCTACAATGCGACTGTTTTTTTTATAAAATTCTTTACTGGCAAAAATCATAACGTCGAAATGGCGCCATTGCTGGGGAATTGCAAACTTGTGCCTTATTATTGGTTATTGTAAATATTTTCTTTTGCTTGTTTATTTGTTTTTATTTTTGTTTTTATTTTTGCCTTTTCGTAAATTAAGAGGTTATTGGTTTTTATTTAGTTATTAAAAAATTTTTTAAAAAATTTGTTCTTAGTGTTCATCTTGATCTTCAAGTTGTTCTTCGTGTTCATCTTGACCTTCAAGTTGTTCTTAGTTGTTTTCTTTGTTTTGATCTAAAAATTTTCAGTTTGGTGTCATTTCATTATTTTTCTCTTTCCTCATTAAATTCAAAAATTCAAAATTTAAAACTCAAATTTCAAATTTCAAATTTCAATTTTCAAAATTCAAATTTAAAAATTTAAATCTTTTTCAAAAAAATCATATCTTTTTCAAAATCTTATCTTATCTTATTTCAAAAATCAAATTTCAATATTTAAATTTCAAATTTCAATTTTCAAATTTCAAAATTCAAATTTCAAAAATTTAATTTTCAAATTTAAAAAATTTAATTTTCAAATTCAAAATTTAAATAACCTTTTAATTTAAATTTGTTTTTATTTTTGTTTTTAATTTTTATTTACTACTATGAACTCTCACCCCTTTGGCTATGAGTCTGGTTACAATTATGTTGCAGGAAGAAGAAATTACAATGAGAACAGGCATCAAGGTTGGAACAATCAAAGATGGGAGGAGCCACAAGGATTTGATAAACCCTCATGGCAACAACCACCTCCAATGGACTATCAACAACCACCACCATATGCCTACGAACCCTTTCCTCAACATGACTTTGGACCACCATACTCACAAGCCCCTTTCTGCCATTCACCTCCATATGACTCTAACCCACATCCACCATACCAACCACCCTATGAACCGAATGGGCCATACATAGATCCACCCCAACCTCCATTGGATAATAATACACTCATCTCTAACATCATTGGTCTCACCTCTACACTCCAAAATCTTATATCCTGCATGAACCAACCCTCTACCTCCAATATTCAACTCTCAAGCTCTAGTGCACTTCCTTTTCAACCACATAATAATCTTTTCATCCCATCACCAACCTCCATGGAAGAGTGATGCCAAGGCATCATAGGCTAGTTTCACTAGCATTTTTCTGTTAGTTTTAGTTGTTTTATGCATTTTCTTGAGCTTAAAGTAACCAAAAATGGTTAAATGAAGAACAAAGCAATGAACCATCCAAACAACATGATTTTGATGCATATTCCATGAGTTTTAGTTATAATATTTAAACACTATGAATGGAAGATTTCTCATGAAATTTTGCAAGACTTTGATGCAATTGTTTGGATGATTTCAGGGAAGAAGAGGCTAAGCAAGGAAGCAACAAAATCAATGAAGGAAGCTTGAATATCACATGTGGAGTTTAAGTTCCAGTTTAAGCCTAAACTAGAGCTTAAACGTCAAAATCATGAAGGATAAGAAATGCTGGAATTGAAGTTTAACCTCCAGTTTGACCTTAAACTGGAGGTTAAACGCCAGAATGAAAAGCCTCACTAAAGAAGCATTCCACGTTTAACCTCCAGTTTGACCTCAAACTGGAGGTTAAACGCCAGAATGATGATACCACTCAGGGAGGAGTTCCACGTTTAACCTCCAGTTTGACCTCAAACTGGAGGTTAAACGCCAGAACCAGGAAGAGTACCAGGGAGCCATTCCACGTTTAAGCTCCAGTTTGACCTCAAACTGGAGCTTAAACGTGTTCGACAGCTTTTCTCCTCCAGGGGTGCCCTTCTTATTTCCACGTTTAAGCTTCAGTTTAACCTTAAACTGAATCTTAAACGTGTTCGACTACATGACTCTCCAGGGCTACCTTCTTCCATTTCCACGTTTAAGCTTCAGTTTAACCTTAAACTGAAGCTTAAACGTGCTTCTACAAAAGGCCTCACTGGAAGTGTCTGGCGTTTAAGCTGCAGTTTAAGCTTAAACTACAACTTAAACGCCACTCTTGGAAAAGGTTTCTGGGCCAAAAATATTGTGATTTAAGTTAGTCTTTGAGCACAAATATTAACTTAAACTTACTTTGGTATGAAACCCAATTGAATATCATGGTTTATGGGATTGGGCCTGAAGGATTGATGAGTTTGAAATCTCAATTTATTGAGTCATGTGTCATTATTTGCTTATCACTAAGTTGGCTCAATAAATGTTATAGGAATTGGATCAACAACCTCATCAAGATTATGGATCATAAACCTAAGGCAAAAGGAAAGCAAGGAGAGGCCTCAAAGCCCAAGAAGCACAACTGAAGCTCAATATAGAAAGTGTATAAATAGGATAGAAGTTAAGTTAGAAGGGATTTTTTTGGACTTTCACTGGTAGCTAGTTTTCCTTTTCTTTGTAATTGAATTCAGAGCTATGATTCACTAAACCCCTTTCATTGGGTTAGGGAGCTCTATTGTAATTCAATGAACGCATTGGTTGAGGAAGAGATAAACATGTTTTGATTCGGAGATCTCAATATCTCCTATAACCCAATGAATTCCCCATTTCTGATTTCCACTTTCTCTTTACATTCTGCTACTCAATTCATGCAATCACCCCCATTCCCTTTTAATTTCAGCAATTTAGTTTCTGCTCTTTAATTCATGCAATTTAAGATTCCGCCATTTCAATTTCTTGTCATTTACTTTTCCCGCCAATTTTACATTCCGCAATACTCATCTCAATCTTGATTCCGCTCAACTAGAACACACTTCTAATCCGAATTGCTCATTCAACCAATCCTTGTGGGATTCGACCTCACTCTATTGTGAGTTTTTACTTGACGATAACCGGTGCACTTGCCGGAAGGAATTTTGCCGATCGTGCAATTTCCTAAATCGTAGCATAACTAGTTTATGTGCATCAAGTTTATGGCGCCGTTGCCGGGGATTGGTTTTCGATTGACAATTCTCAAATTGGAAGCTAACTAGATTGAGCAATTTTCTCTTGCTTTGTTAATTCTGTTCAAGATACTTGTTGAATTTTAATTTCTGCACTCGGTTACATGCTTTCCTTCTTTATGCCTTTAAATTCATGCAACTAACTCACTGACTCACTAACTGTTTGAATTAATTCCTCAATTGATCTAACCATACTCTTCCATTAACCAAGAGTATTTCACTTGTTTGTGTTTGAGCTGTGTTCTTGTATGACAGGTAGGAGAGGAGAGACATCAACTCCTCCATATACCGAACCAGAGAGGACCCTTCATAGACTTAGAAGGGAAGCGAGAGGGAAGAGAGTAGTGGGAGAAGAGGAATCTGAAGGAGAATCTGAGGACAATTTTGAGGAAGCTTTAGATCTCAACATGGATAGAGAAGTTCACAACCATGAGAGAGCTGATGGAAACGATGCCATTCCTGAGAGGAAGGTTCTTAGTTCATACATAAACCCAACCTCTGGGAATTGTGGTAGTAGCATCCAGAAACCACCCATTCAGGCCAACAATTTTGAGCTCAAGCCACAGCTAATATCACTAGTGGAGAATCATTGTTCCTTTGGAGGAAGTGCTAATGAAGACCCAAACCAACATCTCACAAAATTCCTGAGAATTTGTGACACTGTGAAGTCCAATGGAGTCCAGGAAGATGCATATAAACTGCTTTTGTTCCCATTTTCACTTAGGGACAAAGCAGCTAAGTGGCTGGAATCATTCCCAAGGGGGAGTCTAACAACATGGGATGAGGTGGAAAGCAAGTTTCTGGCACGTTTCTACCCTCCACAAAAGGTCAATAGGCTTCGATCGGAGGTTCAGACTTTTAGACAACAAGATGGTGAAACTCTCTACGAGGCATGGGAGAGATTCAAGGACTTGACAAGGAAATGCCCACCAAACATGTTCCATGATTGGGAGCAATTGCACATCTTTTATGATGGGCTCTCTTATGAATCAAGGAAGGCTGTAGACCATTCATCAGGAGGTTCATTGAACAGGAAAAAGACTGTGGAAGAAGCCATTGAGGTGATCGAGACAGTGGCTGAGAATGAGTACTACTATGCATCAGAAAGGCACAACACTAAGGGAGTCATGGAGCTGAACCATGTTGATACAATTCTAGCCCAAAACAAGGTGTTTGCCAAGCAACTAGCAGAGCTTACCAGGCAATTAGAAACAAAGCAAGTGGCTGCAATACACACACAAGATCAAGAGGAAGTAAGCATTGAAGGAGGTGATTGGGAAGAGGCTAACTATGTGGGAAACCAACAAAGGCAATCATATGATCCACATTCCAACACTTACAACCCAGGCTGGAGAAACCACCCAAACTTTGGGTGGGAAAACCAACAAACCCAACCACAAAACCACAAACCTTACAACCACAACCAACATAACAATTCTACATACCAAAACTCCAACCAAAGATCATACCAAGCCACACAAAATACTTACCCCCAACCATCATATCATGGCCAAAATAATCAACATACCCAACCTAATCCGAACCAACAATTTCAAGATCAATTAAACCGGATAGAAGGAATGATGGCAACCATGAGTCAAGACATAATTGAATTGAAGAGCTTCAGGGATGATGTGAGAACTACCTTAAGAAACCATGGTGAAAAACTTAAGAGGATGGAATCTCAAGTAGGAGAGCTATCTCAACAGGCACCCAAATCAACTGCAGTGTTCCCTAGTGACACAGAAAAGAATCCTAAAGGGGAACAAAAGAGAGTAAGATGGGAAGAATGCAAGGCCATCACCATATTGAAGGAAGTCTCAGAAGAAGAAGGAATCAGGCCCTCAGAGCAGGAACCAGAAATCTTGAAGGAAGGTGTGGAAGAAGTTAAGCAGGAAGGTGGAACTGAGCAAGCCAAGGAACTGCAAAAAGGCATGATGGAAATATACCAACCAAAAGCACCATTTCCTGAGAGGTTAGGAGGAGGTGAAAAAAGGAAAACCTATTCAAGGTTTCTAGAGACATTTAACTCTCTTCATGTCAATATTCCCTTTCTTGAGATTCTTCATCAAATGCCCACACACATCAAGTATTTAAAGGAATTGTTAAGCAAGAAAAGAGTTTTGAAGGGAGGACAAACGGTAACAATGAATAAAGAATGCAGTGCTCTCATCAAGAAGGACACACTCTCTAAGAAAACGGACCCAGGAAGTTTTCATATCCCTTGCATCATAGGGGAAACAGAAATTGACAGAGGATTCTGTGATCTAGGAGCTAGCATAAATGTGATGCCTCTAACTCTTATGAAGAGGCTACAACTGAATGAGGTGAGATCCACTGATGTAATCATACAACTGGCTGACAAAACTCAGAAGCAAGCTGAAGGGGTAGTTGAAAATGTGCTGGTGAAAGTGGGGGATTATTACTTCCCCACAGACTTTGTCATTGTGGACATGGAGGAAAGCTACTTACACCCTATCATTCTGGGCAGACCATTTCTAGCCACTACTAGAGCGCTCATAGATGTAGAACAAGGAGAGCTAATTCTGAGAATACATGATGAACAGCTCATTTTCAAAGTTTTCAAACCTGCATCTGAGCCTGAACCAGAACCTGAAAAGCCTAAGGATGATAGTAGCTATCTGTGTTTGGAGGAAAGGAATCCAGCAGCTGAAACTCTAAAACAGTCATTGGAAGGCAACCAAGAGTTGCAAGAGTTAGAGCCACAAGAATCAGTGGAAACAGATCAGAAGGGTCCTCCTGACATAAGGGTCAATGAAGAAATCCTCAAGAGAAAGGGAAGAGTGATAGGGAGATTGCCAAGAGGATGGAGAAACAAGAAAATTCCCACTGAAGGTTTTTCTCAGGGAGATAACGTGATATCAAGTCATTATCTGCCAATCCCACCTGGCCTCAAAACCATTCCTTCCCAGCTCCCTCAAGTGTTCACAATCAGGAAAGTTCTTTCTATGGAACATTTAGAGGTCATGAATGAATCAAGTGGGGACGTTTTCATAGTGAGAGGAGAAGACGTCAAGCACTACAATCCACCCTAACAAGGGACAACCGTCAAGCTAGTGACGTTAAAGAAGCGCTTGTTGGGAGGCAACCCAACCTGAGGTAATACCTTGTTGCTGTTTCTTTTATTTGTTTCAATAAAAAGGGTGAAGTAGTTTCTGTGCATTGCAAAGAATTAAGTTTGGTGTTTCACACCAAACAATGAATTCATGGATCAATAATTCAAAGGGGAATGTGTGACTCTAAGTTTGGTGTTCCACCATAAAGATCAACGGAACACAACAACCCTTGAATTATATGAAAGGAACAATGATTCTAAGCAGTCACAGAAATGCTTAAAACCCTTAGTAGCAACATCATTCCAAGAGAACTCAAGGATTCAAAGAACAGAGAAGTAAGTGGGAGACTAAGTTTGGTGTTCACACACCAACCTAAGACTCCGATACTTACCCACACATAGTCGAGCTAACCACTCAAGTGCTTGAGAAGCAAGCAACTTCATCACTCTTTGCAGGAAAGGAAACAAGAATCTTAAAGCATGAAGCAACATTTAGGAGAAGAAGGAGAAATCAAATTGTTTCCTGACAACAAAGAGAAAACAAGGAATTTCACAAGGTGGTATTATTCCTTGATAATTCTTTAAAAAGGGCAAACAAAAGCATGCGTGTTCTGTTTTAAACTGTAAATGTTGAATCTTTCTGGAATGTAGAGTTTTTCTAGTATGTGTGTCGGTTATTTGCTTTGAATAAAGTGAATGCCTAGATGTTTGGATAAAACTTCACCTTCTTAAACGAGTGCTTGCCATGCTTGTTCTGTTTCCAAAAATAAAAGAAAAGTTTGAACAAAAGTAACTTGGCTAAATTAGTGACAAATCAAGTAGAATTAAGTGGTGGTATGCATGCTTGATTGTTTAGTCAGATCACTAGAATTAGAGTGTAGAATTATCATTTTTTATGTAGAAAGTAAAAATTGTCTATGGATTTTGATGAATAAATGTCTTTGGCCATGACAAAGAAAGAAAAAGAAGAAGAAAAAGCCAAAGGGCAACCAAAAAGCAAAAAAATTGAGAAAATAAGCTAGGTACCAATGGTTTGAACTTCTGAAACAAATGCCTGTGGTGTTTATGTATTAAGGATATGCTTGGATGAATAGGTTCTGAGGAGTGTTTCAACACTTGGTAACTTGGGTTAACTAACCCGGGATTATCAACCAAAAGTCCATTATCAAGAGCAACCTAAATACAAAACACTTAGTCACACAAAGAGGTGCTGGGCACCAATGTCTCAAGAAGAAATGTGAACTAAAATGCCTAAAGTGGATATGTGTATTGCACTGATAAGAAAAAGAAAATGCCAAAGGCTTGTGCAACACATGACACTAAGCAAACAAGGAGCAAAGGAGCTCTAAGAAAAAAAGAAAAGAAAACAAAGAAGAGAAAAGTGCCAAAGACATAAGAATAACAAGAGGCCATAGCAATGTTTGATGAATGCAATGAAAAAGTGATAATCCTACCTGATAAGTATGAAAAAGTGATGCTGCAACTTTCTGCATAAAACCCTTCTGATGAACTTCAAATGCTTGCTAATATAGCCAATGTAATTGCTTTCTGTTTCATACTTTCTTCTCAAATAACTCAGGACTTGCTTAGGGACAAGCAAGTATTAAGTTTGGTGTTGTGATGCCAAGGCATCATAGGCTAGTTTCACTAGCATTTTTCTGTTAGTTTTAGTTGTTTTATGCATTTTCTTGAGCTTAAAGTAACCAAAAATGGTTAAATGAAGAACAAAGCAATGAACCATCCAAACAACATGATTTTGATGCATATTCCATGAGTTTTAGTTATAATATTTAAACACTATGAATGGAAGATTTCTCATGAAATTTTGCAAGACTTTGATGCAATTGTTTGGATGATTTCAGGGAAGAAGAGGCTAAGCAAGGAAGCAACAAAATCAATGAAGGAAGCTTGAATATCACATGTGGAGTTTAAGTTCCAGTTTAAGCCTAAACTAGAGCTTAAACGTCAAAATCATGAAGGATAAGAAATGCTGGAATTGAAGTTTAACCTCCAGTTTGACCTTAAACTGGAGGTTAAACGCCAGAATGAAAAGCCTCACTAAAGAAGCATTCCACGTTTAAAACTCCAGTTTGACCTCAAACTGGAGGTTAAACGCCAGAATGATGATACCACTCAGGGAGGAGTTCCACGTTTAACCTCCAGTTTGACAGAACCAGGAAGAGTACCAGGGAGCCATTCCACGTTTAAGCTCCAGTTTGACCTCAAACTGGAGCTTAAACGTGTTCGACAGCTTTTCTCCTCCAGGGGTGCCCTTCTTATTTCCACGTTTAAGCTTCAGTTTAACCTTAAACTGAAGCTTAAACGTGTTCGACTACATGACTCTCCAGGGCTACCTTCTTCCATTTCCACGTTTAAGCTTCAGTTTAACCTTAAACTGAAGCTTAAACGTGCTTCTACAAAAGGCCTCACTGGAAGTGTCTGGCGTTTAAGCTGCAGTTTAAGCTTAAACTACAACTTAAACGCCACTCTTGGAAAAGGTTTCTGGGCCAAAAATATTGTGATTTAAGTTAGTCTTTGAGCACAAATATTAACTTAAACTTACTTTGGTATGAAACCCAATTGAATATCATGGTTTATGGGATTGGGCCTGAAGGATTGATGAGTTTGAAATCTCAATTTATTGAGTCATGTGTCATTATTTGCTTATCACTAAGTTGGCTCAATAAATGTTACAGGAATTGGATCAACAACCTCATCAAGATTATGGATCATAAACCCAAGGCAAAAGGAAAGCAAGGAGAGGCCTCAAAGCCCAAGAAGCACAACTGAAGCTCAATATAGAAAGTGTATAAATAGGATAGAAGTTAAGTTAGAAGGGATTTTTTTGGACTTTCACTGGTAGCTAGTTTTCCTTTTCTTTGTAATTGAATTCAGAGCTATGATTCACTAAACCCCTTTCATTGGGTTAGGGAGCTCTATTGTAATTCAATGAACGCATTGGTTGAGGAAGAGATAAACATGTTTTGATTCGGAGATCTCAATATCTCCTATAACCCAATGAATTCCCCATTTCTGATTTCCACTTTCTCTTTACATTCTGCTACTCAATTCATGCAATCACCCCCATTCCCTTTTAATTTCAGCAATTTAGTTTCTGCTCTTTAATTCATGCAATTTAAGATTCCGCCATTTCAATTTCTTGTCATTTACTTTTCCCGCCAATTTTACATTCCGCAATACTCATCTCAATCTTGATTCCGCTCAACTAGAACACACTTCTAATCCGAATTGCTCATTCAACCAATCCTTGTGGGATTCGACCTCACTCTATTGTGAGTTTTTACTTGACGATAACCGGTGCACTTGCCGGAAGGAATTTTGCCGATCGTGCAATTTCCTAAATCGTAGCATAACTAGTTTATGTGCATCAAAGAGCACCCACAACCATCAATCCAAGAGCAGGATGATTCCAATTATGCTATTGATATGGAACAGGAAAGAAGGAATCATCTTCGTGAATCCATACTTCATAAAGAGCTAGAGGAGGCCCTACGGGTAAAGGTAGGAGAGACCCTTGAAGATGAAAGAGTAGTTGAAAGGAGTTGTCATGGAAAGAAAATCATCGAGGATGAGTACGATTTTATACTTAAATAACTGGACAAAGCAGCAATTATTAAAAAGGAAGAAGTGGTTGCAGACTTAAGAGATGTTGTACCTCCATTGGAAAGTCCAGTCACAGAGCCTCCTTCCATGCCCTTGGTGAGCAATGAAAAAGAGATTGAATTGGAAGAAAGCTACCAAGAGAAAGAGGTTAATATTGAAGAAACTTGCAAAGAGGTAGAAGTTGTCAGAGAGGAGCACAAGGGAGTGGAGCTTGCAAATTTGTTAGAAATACCTCCCCCTAAGTTGCCATCATCCTTCACAACATTTAAGTGGGTAAAATTCATATCCCTTAGCTTTCTAATCCCACTTGAATATGGGCTACTGGAGACGGATGGTCAACTTAGAGCTCTTTGTGGCATTAAGAGTAAGAGGAAAATGGTCAGTGGTAAGAATTGTTCTGCAAGGTTCATTATGGTTGGAAGCTTTAAGTTTAAATACAAAGGTTGGTGTAAAGCTCAACTGAATGGGTCTAGGAAGTTGTTTGGCCGCCTTAGTGAGAATTCAGATTTCTTGCTACCCGGATGGAATCATAATGATCAACACAAATACGGGTGTAAAAGCAAAGTTTGGGACCCCGAAATTCATTCCAGTAATCAACACTCATGGGGTCTTGTCACTTGCTTTAACTTGCTTGAAGGCTTTCTGCGCCTAGTTTAGGATCCCGGAGGCCATTAGAATTACAAACATTGGTGGAGATTCCTGGATGAATTTAAGCATAAGCCACCATAACAGGAAGCTCATCAAATGTCCAACTTAAGGACTTTAACTAAAAGTGCTAGGTGGGAGACAACCCACCATGGTATGATCGTTCCTTTTTCCATTTTATTTCGTTTTGTTTGTTTTTATTTTATTTTAATCGAACCTGGAATTATTTATTGCATCTACATTAGCATTGCATTCTGCACTTTTCATGCATTAAAAAAAAAATCACGCATGCGACGCGAGAGTCACGCGAGAAAAGAACTGAACAGAGAGTCACGCGAGAGCGTGGCTGGAGGCGTGCCTGTAGCACAAATTAATCCATGCGACCGCATCATATGGAAAATAAGCTTCCCCACGCGTCTGCGTCACCCACGCGACCGCGTGGCCCTGTAAATCGACGTAACAAGGGTGTATGGCCGAAAGTTTAGCTGGAATTGGGCTGGACTCATGCTAGAAGCCCAAAGTCCTCCCACGCGAACGCGTCACCCATGCGCCCGCGTCATATTGGAAATAAAGCCAACCACGCGATCGCGTCCACCACGCGAACGCGTCACCCCAATAATTTGGCAAAAAGAGATTTAAACAGAGAGTTGCACGAACGCAAGGCTGCACTCGCGCCAATCGCACAAATCAGGTCACGCGATCGCATGACTCACGCGTCCGCGTCACCTGACCTTATCGCGCACCACACGACCGCGTCACTCACGCGTCCGCGTCGCCTGCGTCGCACAACTTCTCCAGATCAGCGCCAATTATCTTATCTTTTCTTTTCTAATCCTAATTTCTTCTATCTTTTCTTCTTTCTTTCTTACTTCATTTCTTTCACTTCTCATTCTTCTTATCTTTCTTTTTATTTTACTTAATTTATTTGCATATTTCATTCATTGCATTTTAATTTAGTGCACATTTTTATTTTCTTTTCTAAATTAATTATTTTTCCTTTGGTGTTAAAATTTTCTTATTTAACTGTTGCATCTTCTCTTGAATTACTTTAGGTGCTTAGAGACTTGTTTTATTCTGGTTAGATAATATTATTTAAATCAATGCCAATCTTTTATACCTATATTAATTTTACATTGACATGAATTTATATTATCTCTCCTTACCCACACTCTCTTCTCCATTGTTACAAATTTTGTATCACTGGTATGCCATGGCTTCTATTGTTTTCTCACGTACATGTTGAAGCTTCTATGTACATGAGACCCTTTTCATTTGGCATTAACCCACCCATACTTCACTTATTTTCTTATATCTATTACTAGGTTACCTTTCTTCCCTTTTTCTTTCAGGATGGTCACCCGGAAGGGAAGCGGAAGACGTTTACTTAGGGAGACAGACAAGTCCATCTGCACAATCTTTGGAGAGAAGCGTCAGTTGGAACAACCCGTCCACTTGTACATCTTGGCATGCACCGAGGACGGTGCAATCTTTAAGTGTGGGAGGTCGATA